>NW_028301547.1:10880000-10935000 GCF_042242905.1 Orbicella faveolata | reverse complement strand
TATTTGCTTTATGAAAACTTCTTAAAACATAAGATGCAGATTCAATGGTACTTTAAAGGTTATGTAAAAAATATAACAATCCATGTTATCTTTTGCAGTTTGATTGATAATAATCTAATTTTTGTCTTTTTTCAGTTGACACAAGTTTTTACAGCACTGAAACTGTCAAGGTTAGACACTCAGCCCAGTTTTCCTTAATTATGTTTCATCTATAGAATACATGTAGATCATTTTATTACCCAACTGCAGCTAATACCCACCCAAATAACAGTACAAATGTACAGCGATATTGCACAGTACTGTTATTTGTACAGTAGAAAACGTGTTTGCCAGACAGGTCAGTGCGCGCACGCAAAACTGTCACACTCTCCTCTTTCACTAATAAATTTATTGACTACAGCAGTGGGATTTATAATAAATCGCTTATTAGGTGTTTTGGTATGTAGTATCGCTCTATATTTTTAGGAGTTGTGCTGTATTTTGACAAGCCCGTAGGTTGAGTCAAAATACAAACAAAGAGTAAAAATATACAGCGATACTACACACCAAAACATCTAATAAGAGATTTATTATAAATCCCACTGCTGTAGTCAATAAATTTATTTGATATATGTTACATGTACCTGTCATGTAAGCTGTGAACATTATGATTGTAATGTTACTGAATTCAAATGCTGTAACAACTGCTTTCTGTAGTATCTCAAGACATAGTATGTGATGTAACTAGGGAATTCTGGGAGAATAAAGATATGGCCACTTGAGAATCAGATGTGGTTTGTATTGTTGCAAACTTTGGTCTCCTCAACAAAACTTTAATTGGTCAGCAAGTATACACTCAAGTTGATATTGTAGTATACCTCTAGTGCTCTTTCTGTTCAAAGCTCATTAAGTTATTTAATACTGAGAATTTACCATATATAATTGATATTCAGGATGAATATGTACTGTCATAAAATTTTGACCCCCTCCCATCCAAGACATGGTTGACCACCCCCAGAAGTTTTTAGTTCCTTTATTGGGATGCAAATGGAATGCAAGACTTGTTTCGTATCAAGCTATGCACTAAGCTGCTAAATAAGCTAGCATATGTCATAAATTACCATGAAAAAGTAAACATGGCAACGCTCGGTTAATTTAAATTGAAAACCAGACTTTTTATATTAAAAACACTTTAGGCCGCCGCACACTAGCCGATTTTCTGTCTGCCGACAAAAAATCTTCACTTGTCGGCTGGTGTGTGGTGAATTCAGACAAGTCTGCGACAAGATCGGGGGCTTGTCGGGTGATATCTGACAGTGCTAGATCTCAAAATGTCTTGTCGGGCTTTGTCGGCTAGTGTGCAGTGGACCAAGACAATTTATCAGGGCTCACACACACCTCAACCAATTAGGAAATGTCATGAGAGTCACGTGAGTGGAATAGGTGCCATCTTGATTTTGGATGACTCGGTCCCAAGCATCAATGCGGTTAGTCACGACAAAAAAATCGGCCAGTGTGTGACACACTGATGGCCCGACAAATTTTAACCCAATTTGACACCAACAAAAAATTCGCAGTTCTACAACAAAAAAATCGGCTAGTGTGCTGCAGCCTTTAGAGATATATCGACTTAAAACCCCAGGATCAGTTCAAGAAAGTGATTGTGGCATTAGGTTTACTTTGGAATTTAACCTGCTTTTCAGCCAAGATTGTCTTTTATTAATATTTTTGATGTTTGTATGTGTTTTTAGCAATAAAAATTATGTTACAAGTAACATGCATGCTTTAATTAACCTTGCAGGACAAAGTGTCTTGGATACCAAATAAACATTACTCTGGAATCTTTGGTTTAATGAAGCTAGTTTTAACAGAAGCACTTCCACAATCTTTGGACAAGGTGAGCAGGATACTTGTATATGGTTAGTCATACGTACATTTAGGTGAAAGAGAGCTTAGGACTAGGCTCAGGAGTTATACTGCATGAAAGATCAGATGCAATAAAGGAAAGCTGAAATTCACAAAATAGTCCTGAAAAGTCTGAGGTTTTGTGAGTCAAGGGTGGAAGTGTGAAATTTCATCGGCACCGAGAGAGATTTGGCATATAGATAGGACTCAAGGGAATGCATACATGGAACCAAGAGAAATTTATTTCTCACACACACACACAAAAAAAGAAAAGTGCTTGGAACAATAATTGTGACCATTCTCGGGAAAACATACTTTAATGCTTATCTGTTAGACTGGCGAAACTGTTAACCATCTGTTAGTTTCCTGTTAGAAAATTTTCTTGTAAACGTTAGAGGTGTTTAGGTTAACCTAACCGTTAGCAGTAAAAGTCAAAACATTAGAGGAGAAAGTGCAAGCGTTAGCTGTTAGCCTGTATCCATTAGCCATTAGCATCATACCGTTAGAACGGAAAGCCCATCGCTGCAGAGCTGTTAGAAAAAATTAGCATCCGTTAAACAGTAATTTAACTGTTTGCTATCTGTTGGAATGGCTGGCAAAGGTTATAAGTGAAGAAATCTGTGTATTGCAAGACGTGAGCTATGTCTTGGCCTGAAATCAACTTTGTAAGCTACAGTGCAAATGCATGATATCTAGTGGGGTATTAAAGCAAGCGAGTTGACGAGCGAGTGCCGGGGATAGTCTTGCTTGCATTACGGAGACTAAGTGAGCAATGTAGTTGAAGAGGGAATAAGATGAGTGACTTAATTCCGGGTTTATTGTATGCATTTAATAATCTAGCTTGAGATTTGACAAAATTGTGTGCTGTTCACCGATAAAGTATGATGTGACTGAATCAATCAAATGACACCGAAAATGACAAAATGCTTGTAGAACTTTGGAGTCATCCACATTCAGTATGAAATTTGCATTAAGTTGTTTAGAGTGTAATTCAAGAGACTACTGTAGGCTCAAAACTTTTTAATTCCAGCGGAATGTTTACACAGTAGTTCATTCCAAAAAGCAATTGCGGCGAGATGTTTTTATGACTATTTTGATATGCTGGGATGCACGACTAAGGACTTTCGCTGAAGATGACAAAACGTTCTTAGTGAACTTTGGGGTCATCCACATTGAGTGTGAAATTTGGTTTAATTTGTTTACAGTGTAATTCAAGAGACTGGTTTCAAAACTTTTTAATTCCGGGGTAATGTTTTAACGACTATTTTGACACGCTGTTGACTTTGACTATCAGAACCAACACTTTATCAATGAAGCAAGCTTTGTCACGTCAGGTCGCAACAAATGTAAAAACATCAGCATTAAACATTACGTTGCAACGCATTGTGTTACGAATTGATTATGGAATTCATGCCGATACAAAACTTACCAGTCATGATTCAGCTTTTTCACTTGCTAGCATCTTACTAACATAGGACTTTATTCGGTGCCGTGGGCCCATGTCTCAACGAATTTAGCACTTGTTTTGAGTAGTGTTTCCATTTCATGGCCATGAATGTAATTGGCATTAAATTTTTGTGGGGATATTGACCTTTTCCTGTAGCGATTTATAAAACTGTTCTTTGTCTGTACAGTATGCATGGTGCCAATTGCTAACGCTCAAGCAGATCAGGTGCAAGCATTCAGGCACTTTCACGGTTATCCGTTAGATTTTTCTCTCAGCTGTTTAAACCATTGCCGATCGTTTTCATGAGCCGTTAGGCAGGATTACTAAGCCGTAAGACCATTAGGACAAAGCATTAGAATGTTATAATGAGCTGTTGGGCAAAACTTGCTAGCCATTAGAACGTTAGCACAAAGCATTAGAATGCTCTGAAGGCCGTTAACTATCCGTTAGTTATCTGTTAGTTTTTAGCCGTTTAATGGATAAGCGTTAAAGTATGTTTTCCTGTGAACAGTCACAATTATTTTTATAATAATTATAAATATGGGAAAGAAACGAAACTTAAACTTACAAACCATTAGCTATAGCATTAGGCCATGGACACCTGGACACAGATACAGCTCTTTGGTTGCATTCTTTTTATTTTTATTCTGGATTCTTCTTGACTACATGTAGCTCCATTATTAGGAGTTTAAGTAGCCACAATGGCAATAGCAACAGGAATAGGAAAATCACTGAATAAAAAGCTTAATGTACTTAATGAGCTGTACAATGGCTGTGCACATGGGTTATAATTCTTGAGTACATTTCTTTGCCGTTCTCTACAAAACAACAGAATGAAATTGCCAAATTCTGCATAGTCCTAAAGAGAATGAACCATAATGACCAATCTCTTAAGCTCAGTTTTGGGATAGCTCTGACAGTGCAAAACTGAATGAACCTAGATTCTCATGAGATTCATATTTTGAATATAAAATCATTGTTTAATCACCTTCCTTGGCTTTAATTTGCTGTCATGGTTGCTTAAGCTCCTCACTGTTTTATGTTTTTCCAGGTTGTAGTTCTTGACACTGATGTTATATTTGCATCTGATATTGCTGAACTGTGGAGGATTTTTGATGAGCTTACAGGAAAAAAGGTCAGCTCTATTTAAAATTAGTAATTTGAAGTAAGGACTGTTATTAGTCCTAAGTGAGAAGTCAAGTTTAAGAGAGATACCTGATATTATAATCCATCAAATATTTTTGCTTGGATGCAACTGGTCTATATGCATCACTTGACTGAATATGCCCCAGCTAAAATTGGGGATTATCCAAATGATATTCCCTGGCAATATTTTCAAAACATCCCACATGTTGTGCAAATATTTGAAGGATAACAAACACAATCGCCTCCCTTTGGCGTGAAAATATATAAACAGTTACCTCCATTTGGCGCGAACATATGCTCACATATTTGTCCGTGGAAATTTCTGTTTCGAGAAGCGAACAGTTCTTTGAGAGCGTAGCTCAAGGAAAACTGTGAGCTTTGAGGAACATATAATGTCCATGGACAAATATATGAGCATATTTTTGCGTCAAGTGGAGGCTACTGTGGTTATTATCCTTTAAATATTTTTTGCAATACTGCTGCAGGGCTCGACACTAACTTTTCAACTTACTAGCCTAGTGGCTAGTGATAACTTAGATGTTACTAGCCAAAACCTTTTTTTACTAGCCAAGCAATTCGCAAAATTAACATGTTGTGAAAATTTCAGGTAGGTCCAATAACAGCAGATTTACTAGCAAAACTTGAAAGCACAACACAAGCAACTCTCTTTAATACATAACGTTGGTAATTATACTGTACTTAAACTAGTTTCAAAAAAGTTCCAGTTCCCAAAAAGACTTTCAGGACTCTGTTTTTTCTCTGAGACTTCCTTGGAAAAATATTGAGACCCCCAAGATGTCACTGTAAAAACTGTCGAGACTTCTTCACAGACAGGTGCCGTAGAAATGTTTCAAAAGCAAAACAACTATCTGAACAATACTGTAAACTGTCGTTGGCAAAATTTGACTGCTAAAAACGGCTGGGTTAAATGTCAAAGGAAATACATCTTTCTCATCTAATTATTTCTGTAGTGGTAAGTTTGTAAGTATGCATACAACAACAGATCACCCATGTATTGTTATGCTAAATGAAATGTGATCCCTTTACAGTTCCGCACTATTTTGTGCATGAAAAAAATTTCATAAAAAAAAAAGAGCATTGATGTGTGCTTTCAGAAAATCCTGTCTTGTTTGTCAAATGTTTCTTTCAACAAAATTAACATGTTCAAGTTCCAGTTTACGTTCCACCCAGTGAAAAGTAGACAAACTTAAATTTGCATACATGCTGAACTCCACATGCCCAGTGCCCTGATATGTCCACAATGAAATTCTGACCTTTTTTTCCAAGAAAAGTGTAAATTTTGTGTTTGTCTTCCTGGAAGAAGACAGAAACTAGTTCAGACATTTTCATTTTGTTGACTAGCCAAAGTGGCTAGTGGAAATCGAAAACCTACTAGCCAAAACTAAATTTCTGCTAGTCTATGGCTAGTTGGCTACCGTTAGTGTTGAGCCCTGCTGCTGTTCTGAAAACAGTTTTAGCTGGGGTATATTCCAGATTGCTTAGACCAATCATGTGCGAGTGAAAAACTTTGGTGGATTATAATCTTGAATATTAGTCCTTGGACATTATCTATCCCTCAAAGCTCACAGTATTCCTCAAGCTATGCTCTTGGAAAGTTGTTTGCTGCTCGGAACAGATAATGTCCATGGACAAATATCCAAGCATATTTTCGTGCCAAGTGGAAGCTATAATATTGTTTTTGTAATAATGATGTATTAAATATAAAGTCTTTTTTGACTTACAGTATCCATTTCACTCAGGGTTACTCAGGTTTCATTTTATTTCAATAAGAGTATAAGCTCAAGATTTCCTTTCTGTAGTTTTTCTAGAAACTGAATTATCAGGTAATGTTTCTAAATCTTCTACCAAAACATTGGAGACCTGAGAATATGTCATCATTACTGTATGTGCACACTGGCTGATAGTGTATGATAGCTCAGCCAATCAGATTGCAGCATTTGCATTAGTATACTTAGAAGAATTCTACTTATACATGTTATTTGTGGTTCATTTCTGTTGTTTAATCAGGCAATTGGTCTTGTTGAAAACCAGAGTGACTGGTATCTTGGTAAACTGTGGAAAAACCATAGACCCTGGCCTGCTCTGGTGAGTTTGTCCAATGCTTGCATTGCAGCATCTTCTTTCATAATTCTACCTTGTGCGTAAAAAGATCTCCTCAAATACACTGTTCACAGCCATAGTTATCTATCTATAGTTTCCTGAGTAATTTACTTGAAAAACATTTTAGGATGAGTTTGATTTCAGACAAAAAAAGTGCCCGAAAACAAGACTGTCCAAATTTTTAAGCATCCAAAATTTTAATCATATGTTACAGTACAGCATAAAATTTTTAAGTAGCTCCAAAACTCTTAGTTTACTTTGGGGAGGGAACTCTATTTGAGACAGTGCTTGAGATACATGTATGTATCGCTTGTAGAATTTGTTTTATTTTTTCAACTGGTATTTGTAAAACCTTGACGGTGCAGAAAAACTATCTTATTTACAGATAAGATAGTTACTTCAGGTATGTTTCAATAAAGAAATTTGTCTGAAATGAGATAAAAAGTGTTGGAAAATTAAGCATCCAAAATAAAATGTCTGCGATTTTAATGTTTGAAATTTTTTTTCAAGAAATGTACCTGTTACTCATGGGTCAGCAACAATATTTTATTTGATTCCTGTTTACCAAATGTGGTAAATAATTATAATTGTTATATGGCTAGCTCCGTGAGCGGGCAAGATGAATCAAATCCAGTGCTGTGATTGGCTACCCGAGCGGGCAAGATGGAGCTATCTTGCCCGCCTGGGACTACCCACCATGTCCCGCAAGAAAAATTACCCTGAAAGCCATAATTATAATAAATCCTTTATTGACCAAGCTTGTGCGGCCAAGATGGCTGGATATTGGCCTCGTTCTTTTTTTGGGAGTTTATGGACCTTGACTCCGTCTCAGTCCATAAACACGCAAATAAAAGAACTTGGTCAATATCCAGCCATCTTGACCTCACAATTGGTCAATAACCCATACTTATTGCCTTGTGCATGCGGGCCTCATATCAATGTAAGATCTCATGATTCTGATCCAGGGACGAGGGTTCAACACAGGTGTAATCCTACTAGATCTGTACAAGTTGCGTCAGACTAAGTGGACTAGTCTGTGGAGACTAACTGCTGAGAAAGAACTTATGAACATGCTATCCACCTCTCTAGCAGATCAGGTAAGCCATCTCATCTGTACTTCTTAGCATATAACCGTTAAGATTTGCATCTATTTTTTGTCTTTTTTTTTTTTCAAAAATTGGGTGGGGAACAAGTGAGTATTACTACATGTAGCATCTAAGTGTCCTATACAATAATTATGTGAGAGTTAGCATCAAGTTTACTAAAGGCTATTAAAAGCAATGCAGAATACGTGGCAAACATTAAGTTAATTGCTACTTTTCATCTTCCAGTGCAGAGGAATCATATTATTTTGCCTTTCTATTGTTCTGTTTAAACTTTTTTTCTATAATGGCAAGGTGCTGAATAAAATAAAAGCATTCTATGACCTTCCTTTTACAATGTATACTTTAAAAGTGAGTAGATCGTTCACAATCCTCCCATAGTTTTGCTTGCGAGAGAGACAGTATTATAACATGGTAATGCTTTCTCCCTTTTGCTGCCTGTGATTGGTTGAAAAATTAAAATTGGCATCTCAGCACTGAAATGGGTGTACAAAAGCTTCAAAGTTCAGAACTTTACAAATAACAGTTGCTCCTATGACCTAATCTTTTACTTTTTGCCATTTGCACAGTTTAGACAACTGTTACTGTAACCTATTATGTGGCACACATTTTTTACGGCTTCTTTTCGCATACAGTTTCTATGTACATGTAGCTTTGATACATTTATGTCAAGTTTGGTTTTATACAATGAAATTGGAAAATTCTTGTGAATTAACATAACAATAAACACAGCGTTTTTGTGCCAAACATGGCTATTGACATTTTCTTAGTTACAGGAAGAAATTGATCAGGCAGGTTTTGATCATACGCTAGCTAGGTAATCATTTCTTAACTGTAAACTCTCCTCGTGCAGTCAACAAAACAACGCTATAATTTATAATTTTCGTCAAGCATCATCTAAACACTTAATTACCCATGTGCCTAAAATTTACGTGTTGTTTTAATATCATTGTCTAAAATTTAGTCAGCTTGGCTGGGCTCTTGCTTGTGGGGCAAGTGAGCAGAGAAAGTTACTTCCCTGAGAGGAAAATATTCTTGTTCCAGACAAGTGGACGGGGGCTTTTCAAGCTCTGCTCATTTTGGGCTTCATGGCTAATTGACTCCACCCAATGCAAGACATATTTTCTCCCTGTCAGTAATGCTGTCTTAAAAATTGCATTTAGTTTATATTACTGTCAAGATCTTAAAATGAGGGGAAAAAATAAACTATTCAATTTTTTTTCATAGGATGTTAAAGTAATTTATATTGATGCATTATTATTTTCAAGGACATATTTAATGCAGTGATAAAGAGTCATCCCCATCTGGTATTGACACTACCTTGTACATGGAATGTTCAACTTGGGGACAATACTCGCAGTGCGGTAGGTGTTCTGTAACCCATTTAAATACCGGTAATTGTTCATTCAATGACATTCTGTGTGATGTTTGTAAATAAATCAGCAAACAGTCAATTACTTTCTAATCAAAGGTAACTTGTTTCTCTTTAATTTGTAGACCTGTTACAAGGATGTTTCTGAATTAAAGGTAACATGTTTGTTTACAATAGACAACAGTGTAGGTTATACACCAGTCAGTTTTCCTTTATCTCTCCAACAACAACAACAACAACAACAACAACAACAATTGAGGCATATATAGTGGCCTAATTAGTAATACATGTAGTTGTGTACTCTGGATTGAAAGGGCAAGACACTATATTTGTTTTTTTCCTATAGAAGGATTGTTACTCTCCAGAGTGGTGTATGTTCTAGTCCATGTCACTAGTTACTGCTGACATCTTGTTATGTTGCCAGTTCAAACCTGGACCAACATGAGTCCACCATACCAACATGCTAGTCCAGTGCCAGTCATGATTATTTTTATATGCTGGAAGGTCAATCTTTGACTGTTAACAACTGGCAGGTTATTCACTGGAACTCACCCAAGAAGCAGCTAGTGAAGAACAAATATGAGGAGTTTTTTAGGAACCTGTACTTGACTTTCCTGGAATATGATGGCAACTTCTTAAGGTAACTTACAACATTCTTTATTGTTTCACTTGCCTAACAGTGAGTAAGATTGCATTGTACACTGTTACTCTGTTACATTGTACAACTACAGTACAGCCCAAAGATAATGCATGTGCAAGAACTTCTTTTTGCTTCTGCAGTCCAGCAACTTCTTGCGGCTTCTCGTGGGTAAACTGCAAAAACACAACATTTTTACTTCTTGCAGCGGCTTGTGTGTTCTTGCTGTGCAAGAACTTCTTGCGCCACTTCTTGCGCGTGCATTATTTTTGGGCTGTACTGTACAGCAGTTGTAAGCATACTTGTTACTTAAGATGATTGTTGATCACAACACTATTACTTTCAGATAAAACTCTGGTATTTCTTCAAACAAGCATTTAGTTTGTCAAAACTTGTTTTGTTGTGAGAAAACTTCATTGGAAAGCTAAAGAAAAACATCTGTGCCCTGGAAGGGGTCTAAGCCATGACCTTCTACACTCAATCATATTCTCTAGCCACCACATACTTTACATACTCTAACTGTACATACTAGTAACGAACAGGGAGACTTAAAAGTGGTGATCATGTGGCTTCATCTACCCCATAAAAGGTGGACATCCAAATATGATCTACTCATGAAGATTTTTTTCATGGCCAATGAAAACTTGCAGATTCACAGAATGTTCATGGGCCATAAATTTTTCAACCCATCAAAGATGCAGTAAACATCATGTAAAGTCTGGTGTTGAATTCGTGGTGTTTTCAACACCATTTAAAACCTATTTGAAAAAAAACAAACAACTTTCTACCATTTAAAATTTAATGGCTTTTTTTAATGAGTATTTCATGGTCTAGTACACAAAAATGGAAGTTTTCAAAGGATTATCATGGCTTTGTAATGCTTTTACCATGGTAACAAAACCATGAAAATGGCCTTAATTTTGACCATGAAAATCTCATGAAAAAAGCCTTGAAAATGTTGTGGATTTTACTGGTCTTTGACATATCAATCTGGTCTGAGTTAAGTCATTTTGTAGGTTCATATTTGATTGTCCAGCTGTGTTGTAAGTGATGTAGTCATCAATGTCAGATCATCCTGTGTGGAGGAGGGGAAAACTCAGGGAGGCGTAAAATTAATTCAGTGGCCATGGAGGACAAATGGTAAAATCCAAGACTCGCTTGAATGTCAAGATCATTGGTTTAAAATCCAAGACTGAGACTTGAATGATTTTGGACTCTGAGACAGAAGGAAACACTTACAAATGGCACTTTAAGACTTGTCCCAAAGGATTGCAAGATTTCCTGATTCTATCCAAATTTTCTGAGACCCACAAGGCAGGGGAAAAAGTCTGACCCCCCAGCGGAAGTTAAGCCGATGACCTTCTGCACAGTGATCAGATGCTTTGACTGCTGAGCTACAAGGAGGCTCATGCATGTTGGGCTAAGTCATTTGATAGCCTAGATTAAGAATAAAAGACAATTATTAATGTTGACGTAACTTGTGAGAAAATCAACATGAGCAATATTGTTTCAGGTGGTGGATATTCCCTTGTGATGAGAGTAATAACAAGATAAGTGAAAATACGGAGGGAAACCCAATCAAACAGCAGCCAACAGAGAAGGTACAAGTCAATTTGAATAAAAGTATTAAACTATTCTACAGAGTTTTCCATTTCAGTGGAAATTTTTTCGTGCCTTTAAAGTGGCAGTAAAAGATTTAGAGTTGGTCGGTGTTGATCTTTTGCTATGTAGGTGAGATGTCACTGACAACTTGAGCGTAAACTGCCTGGCAAGAATTGCCAAAAGATAGCTTGAAATCAGCTCCCTTTGATAGTTGTTCTTGTCTTAAGTGTAACTTAGTTATCTTTAGTTGCTCTTCTCAAATGTTGTATCTCTAGTAAAATAGTGGGCGTATTGTATGACAGGGCAGTGTTTGTTTCCAGAGTGCAGGTAAGATGGACAATGAAGATGCTTGCTTTGAGTTTAGACAAGAAAGGGATTTGATGTACAGAACTCATCTATACTATCTGGATTATGAATTTTCACAAGTAAGTAGGCATTCTCATCTCAGGATAGGTTACTCTGAATGCAAGAGAAAATAAATTACCAGTATAATAATGCTTTTAGCCTGTTAGTGATGTCATTAATTTTTTTTGGACAGGACATGGGGAATGTGATTTGTATACATGTAAGGATGTTTGAATACGTATGGGTTATTGACCAAGTGTGAGGTCAAAAGATGGCTGGATTGGCCAAGTTCTTTTTTTGCGTGTTTATGGACCGAGCTTGAGTTGAGGTCCATAAACTCGCAATAAAAAGAATGAGGCCAATATCAAGCCATCTTGACCTAACAAGCTTGGTCAATAAAGGATTTATTATATGGCTTTCGGGGAAATTTTTCTTCCAGGACACAGTGGGTAGTTCCAAGTGGGCAAGATAGCTCCATCTTGCCCACTGGGGTAGCCAATCACAGTGCAGGATTTGATTCATTTTGCCCGCTCACAGAGCTAGCCATATGATAAAGTCACTTAAACAATTTGGTTGTCATAAAAATGATTTATCCAGAAACCAAAAATGTAAAGTCTGAATTGAAAATGGTTTCAACACCGCAGGTTAACATACAGATTTAGGAAATTATTAGTAATACTAATTGAACTGGATGCAGGACAATTCAGGGAGTAATTGGGTAAGTAATTTCAAAATTGGATGAGCAGAAATTGCAAGGCCAATTTGAAATTATGAGCATAATAACGCCCTGAATTGTACTCCACTGAATTTATAACAAATTTCGAAATTAAAAAACGTGACAACTTCATGTCACTTAAAGTGTGTTCCTCAAATTCTGGGGTCATTGAGTATTCGTACATTCTCGCTATTGTTCTTACTTATCACTTATTCATAACGATGTCCTGCCGACAACACAGCATGTTTTGGAGGAGTGCAAACTCTTTGATGTAATTGAGATATTTTTCTTTTATCAACAGAGAAGAAATAAAACCCAAGGGACTACGATAATGTCTGTTCTATTGATTTTAAATTCATAGCATCATTCACACAATTTGTAAGCAAGTCACACATCGTGATTGTCGTAAATTTCCACTTACGCAGGAGGTTAAATCATGGTTACGTGGAGGAAAATAGAGCCCCCTGAGTTTCTTTATTGGGCAAAGAAAGAAAAAGTCATCAAATAACTTGTTTAAATTGTATTCTGGGGGATCAGATGCATTGAATAAAACTTGGCGGCGGCTCATATCTTAAACACTCAATTGGCTTGTAAAAGAAAAGAATCCTTGACTAAATCTCTTTTAAGAGCTTGTAGAAGGCCTCCAATTAAACAGTAGTGGTCAGAGGAAAATTTTAAACCATTAAGTGACCTGGGCATTCACCACATGTTGAAAAATAGTCCTAATGCATTGGAACATGGTTGCGCATAAAATAATAATGGCTGCCAGTCGCAAAAACAATTCTAATTCTGGCGTCCTGTGATCAAAACAGCTACATGTAATTCAAGATCTCTTTTTAAAGCTCTCAATATAATCTGTAGTCATAAAGAAATAATCTCTTAAGCTACATACATCGTGAAGAAGCCAAATCCATAAAATGTTTGCAGTGATTACTTTGAGTTCATTCACACATCGCAGACAAAAGGCCACAACATCCAGCAGTTTAAGCCATTTCAGAAAGACACACTTAAAGCATCGTGAAGTTGTAATGAGTCTTTTGAGAACTTCTTTTGAGCTAGAAAGTCAGTAGTGCTTTCGATAAGTTCAAACAACTGTAGGAAACCATTGGGAAGGGATCCATTAATGCATGTGTTATTGCTGTGTGAAGGTTGTAGGTATCCAATTACAGGTGTCCAATTACAAAAAGTTGTAACTGTAATTATTGGGCATCCATGTCATGGTGCCGATTATGTGACAAATAAGCATGCAGAGAACTAATCCTTTTCATCATTGATCCTTATCACCCTCAGGGGAACGTATAGGGCATCCACCAGTACCCTGTAATGCATGCAGTTCTTTGCTAATGCTTTAGCTCTCACCCAGGAGTAGCCCACTCTTTCATGGACTGCTTCCAGTTGTTCCTTGACTGTCCAACTTTCCTCTTTCCTTGTGGTTGATAGTTCAAGGCTAGTCTTGCCACATTTTTCATATAATTATCTTCTGAGCATATGGCCAATTCAACACCATTTCCTGTGCATTACTAATGTTACTAGCATTTCCATGTTTGTCCTTAAAATAATGTTGATGGACAAGAGAAAGAAAAATTTGTCTTTGATTAAACAATGTGCCCTGTAAAATGTTACTTAATATTTACTTCTCCTGAAACTGTAACAGATGGCTGACATTTCAGGCAAACCTTTTTCCTGTCGTATGCTGATCATGACTGGTTAAAAATTGGGGTTATTTTAAATTTGCTTAGGGCTCAGCAAAGAATGGATTTAGATATAGTGAATATCATGTAGTCGTAACTACATTTATTTATTTGTACTACTTTCCTTGTAATAAATTTCTTACGCTATCAAAAAAGGACTGACTTTAAACAGGACTGTTTTAATTTTCTCATTCAGGGATTCACCTTGTACACATCAAGATTTTAAGCAAAGTACTTGGTAACCGCTTTTTAGTTAACTGATCATGATATTTGGCTATAAAATGACATGTTGCTTAATGGTGTTCAGTTGTAAGCTTAAATACTAAGTTCATTTTAACTGTGTTTTGGCAGGTAGTTGAACCCTTTGATGTCACACTTGTAGTGCAGATGTCAATGGCCAGGCTTCAGATTCTTGAAACGATCTGCCTTCACTGGAAAGGTAAAAATCCGCAACAAGTCTTCTTTATAACACCTCCCCCTAGGGGAATCTGTTTTTATTTTGTGCATTGGATGAGAAGGCATACTCTGTGAAGTTGTTGTGATCACTACCATTTGTGTCCTATGGTTCTGGTGTCGCAGGTCCCATTAGTTTGGCTCTGTACATGTCTGACAGTGAAGCTCAACAGTTCCTGAGCTATGTGCACAGCTCTAAAGAATTAGCAAGAAGAAAAAATGTTGGATATCACGTTGTCTTTAAAGAAGGAGTAAGTAATACTTAGGGCCACTTCATTTAATACCACTCTTTGCTCTGCCACAAGTTCCCAAATTGATGACTTTTTTGTGTATCATTGGCTTTTTGACTGGCCGATCTTGAGAAAGTAGTAAGAAAAAGTTACAATTATAGTTTATAGAAAAAACTTGCAAGTGATGGTGGTGATGATGCATGTACTCGAACTTACCAGCTAAACATTTTTTCCTCAGCAATTTTATCCTGTAAATTACTTGAGAAACATTGCTTTGGAGAATGTACACACGCCATTTGTGTTTCTGGATGACATTGACTTTGTACCAGCTCCTAGAGCATATGACTCTTTAAGGTAGGAATGAATGTCAGAAAGTAATGACTGACCCTTTCAGGGAGTAGTATATATTGTTGGTTTATCTCTACCTGTACTCTTCACTGCATCTGGCCCAAATTGACCTCCCAACTGTCCATGCAGAAAGTGGCTGTGGGTGCAAGTGCCTGGATCCTGTAGGTTCTCTGATTGGTGGGTCAATGGGCAGGAGGTTATCAGTCCTTCAGCTCTGACAACTGTCCAGAAAAGCTCTTCATCTGTGATATCAACAAAGCATAGGATAGCACAGATGGTTCTCTTTGCAGCTTTTATTATCACCTCATGGGCACTGCTGAAATGTGGAGCAAGAGGCATATTGAAAGTGCCACTTGGCACCATGGCTTGCTTCATTCTCCTTGCATTTTTCTCATTTTAAGGCCACTAATTCTTTCAGTTCAGTTTTTGATCCAAGAAAATCTGTCCTGTTACCTGAAGGACATCTCTTGTACTTAAGGTCATGTCATGATGTCATTCATAAAAAATGCCACCAACATTTTCACTTCAAGCCTCTTACATAGTGTTATTTAGGCATAAGTGGCTAGTATGTTATTTGTTTAGTTTGAAGAAACTTCCTGACTTTGTAATTGAAACAGAAATTAAAACATCTGGGGTTGAGTTTTAATGAACTTTTTTCCAAACCCTAACTCTAACCCTAACCCTGTGGTCTTCACCTTATAGCATTTAGCTTCTTTTTTGATCCCAGTTCTAAATGCAGTTTCTGTGAACAATTTAGTCTTTGTTTTACACTGGTTTGAGAGTGCAGTGTTAATCCAATTCCCCCTTAATCCAGGACTATAAAACTCAGACTTCATTGCATTTAGGATTAATAAATTGATCTTATGGACAATTTTCTTCTTACCTCCTCTGAAAAAATGGATGTTTCCAATACACTTCTATTGACTATGGGGAAGTGATGTGACTTCAACAAGCTGTGATTTTCTTTTCTACAGGAAATCACTGAAAACAGCTTCAAACATGAACAAAAAGGTAAGTTAAGTGTAGAGGGACCCTTCTGCAGTGCTCAAGATTACTGCAACAAAATGAGGAATTCCATGAAAAATACTTAATTTGGCTTGTTCTGCATTTTCAAACTTTGGCTGCTATCATAATGATAATACCAAATACCTGGAGAAGGAGATGATGCATCAAACTTTGGCAAGGAAATGAACAAACAGCTACTGAAAGTTCAGCATTACAGAGTAACTCCTCTTTTGAAAATTCTGAAAAAAACATACCTCTTGAACAGTTGTTTCATATGAATTCAATTGAAATCTGTAACCATTCAGTCCAGTTAAAGTTAGATATGACACATAATTTTCTTCTGTTTTCAGGCTTTTGTCGTTCCAGCATTTGAGACACTTAACTACAAACTCTCTTTTCCCAAGACCAAAGCACAGCTGTTATCACTTTGGGATCTGGGTTCTATATTTTCATTTGGGTAGGAAGAGAAGTTATTTGAAAAAATTGAAATCATCCATGTATCATTCAACTGTTTATTCTTGGCTGGTTGATGTGATTCTTAAAAACAAAGGATCAGATAGAACAAATTCGTAATAGTGTTTGATACCAGTCAGCGGTACAAAATATGTGCCTTGTGCCTTGCCCTTGTGGTAAACTGTTGGTGCCTCATAGTCTGCCTTTCTGCCTTCCAGTGTATGTTCTATCTATCTGACTAGACTCAAGTGAGTACTCATGCTTACATGCACCCTTTATGTGCAAACATCTCGCAAAGAAAAGCAATTTTTTTCAAGTATCACATCTCAAAGAGAGACAGGAATATTGGCCTAATGTTAGTGAGCCGGTCACTGGATGGAGAAGTGTACATTCCATCCCTGTTCGGGGACATTGTGTTGTGTTCTTGGGTAAGACACTTAACTCTCGCAGTCCCTCTCTCCAACCAGGTGTAAAGATGTGTACCAGCAAATGTAATGCAGGGGGGTGGGGGGAGGGTGGGGGTAACTTTGTATCATCCCATCTTGTGGGGTGTAGAAATACTCCTAGTCTAAGAGGGAACCAAACATGAGTGCTGGCCAGAAGAGAAGGGGTAGTCAAGGCTCTTTTTTTTTTTAACCACAGACTTACCACAGACTACCTTACCACACCACAAAGAGGATCAAATTAGTGTTGTTCAATGTTGATACGTAGGCCAGTGCAATGCCACTATTAAATAGCTTACCCTTACTTTGACTGAAGTCCACGTTCAATTTCAGGCAACGTGTGTGGATTAAGGGCCACGCTCCAACTAACTATGCAAAGTGGAGAACAGCTACTACACCTTACACTGTACGTACTTCAGGGTAAACCAGTCATGTTTTTTACTTGCAATTTTCTAACTGAACAAACAAACATAATTTCTTAAAATGAATAATCAGAATACATTACGTAAGTACGTGTAGTTTGACCAATTTGTACATTACAATCTTTATCATGCATTGAGAATTGTTTTCAGATTTATTCAGGAATAAAGAAAACTGTTTTCAGAGCCTGATGGAAAACTAAATCAAGCTCTGAAAACATAGTGCTGTTGTTTTCTATTTCTATAATTACCTTTATAAAATTCACTTAGTAAGACCACCAATTTTGAGAAAATTGAGGTCTTGATGTAAATTTTTTTCGCAGAGTAAAAAGTAAAAAAGAATAGAAGAATCTAATGGAGGAAATTTCAAACTGCCTTAAAAAAGAGGCTCAAAATTGGCAATGTTATTTTTGCTAAACTCATTCAATGCATGACAATGCACTTTACACTTAGTGCTTGTATTGATATATTGGCTAAAGTACATGTACGGTGTGTGAATCCTTTATTACAGATACAATGGGAAGAAGACTTTGAACCTTATGTGGTTGTACGAAGTAATGTCAGCAGATATGACAGACGTTTTGTGGGTTTTGGATGGAATAAAGTGACTCACATCATGGAATTACAAGCTCAAGGGTTAGTTACAGCTGATTACATCTACACAGACATTATTGCAAAAAGATAATAGAAAAATTCATTGCTTGGCTCATGAGTTCATTAGCCTCACTTTTTTTCTTCCTGATTTGTAAAACGTCAGTCATGAGCTGAGTTTGACACCACCGTGTGCGTATTCATTTCCTTTTTTTAATCCCCTGGGTCCTTTTAACTTGTGAATTGCAAAAGCAAGTTGTGTGTAATAGTGGGTGATCAGATAATAATGTATTTCGTTTTTGAATTTTTTTTGTTTTCAGTTTACTTAACTTTCACCAAAGAAATTGGCCAAATCTGAGTTACCTGTTACCTCTTTTTCAAAGCGATTTGTTGTGCAAACTTTTCATATGAAAAATCCATGATTTTGATATGCATGAAAATAATGGCACAGATGAAACACATTTTCATATGAATAGTTTTACAAAAAGGCTCATTTTCACACAGAGGCAAGACGCATCTTGGAAATAGCCTCTTGGGACAGGTCTTCAGACGTAACACCTATATTATAATAATAATTTTTGCAAATACACCCTTTCATTATTGTAAGATCTTCTGCAGCTAAACACATTTGTCACAAATCCACCAGTGCAGGGTTATGAGCACTCTGGCAGGGCTTTGGCCACCAGCCTGATGAGACTGGTGACGTCTGTCATGAAGTGACAAGAAAAAAAAAATCAGTTTTAGTTTGTTGATGAAAACAGTCTTGGTCAACAGTGTTTTACATTAGTAATCATGATTACTCTGTAATCTTTTTGTTGTTTTAGTAGAAAATGGTAGCAAGCTAACTTCAGACATTTTCCCCTCAGATATGAATTTGTTGTGTTGCCAAATGTCTTCACCGTGCATATGCCTCACCCACCTTCACTTGACTTCTTTAAGTTCAAGGCCAGCTCTCTATATGCAGAGTAAGCATTATTTTTTTCCAAAATTTAATGGTAAGCCTTTAATGGCAGGTAGTGTTTAAAAGGGTGCAAACAAAGCACAAACTACTACATTAGTAACAGTGTTTGTGAATAGAAATCTAATCAATTCAAAGAAAAATTCTATTTGTAATCTTTAATTTTCAAAATGTTGGCAAAATATCATCTATGAATGCTGTAGATGAGCTTGGGAACATGAATTCTTAAGAGTGAATGCCTATAAAAATGGACCTAAATCGCCTATCAGTGGCACAAGTCGAAAAATCGATTTCGCTTGTATTTTGTCCATAGATAGGTCCTAGTAAGAATAGAAACGGACCATAGTTAGTTTCTGCTAATACAGCTTTCTTTGGTAGAAATACGCCAAAAATGATTTCGACCCGATTGGACTCAAAATCTACTTCCGGTTTTGCTGAATTTTCCGAATATTTGATTGCTTCGCGCTCCGCAGAACAGCTACTTGAGAATCTTTCAATGGATTTTATATTCAGTTCAGGTCTTCGTAGTGTGACTGAGCGAGAAATAAAATAAATCAAAGTTAGTTTTGAGCCCGAAAAGAGATAAAACTGACACGCAAAATTTTACAGTATGTCACAAGAGAATTATTGAATGAAAACATCGCCATATTTTTCTATGGGCTATAACTTTAAATACCATAAAAACACTTTCTATGGGTTAAATATACACCCACCTGTTAGGATATCAAAAAATATCTCTGGGCAAATGGTTTTAAGTCGCCCGCCTTGGCCTGTGTTTCTCGTAGATTTTGCCCAAAATCCGCCATTGGAATGTAAACAATTGCGTTACGCGGAGAGCCACTCTCGAGTAAAATATTCGTTTCCAGCAATCCGATGAAAGCAATTTTTGAAACGTTGTGTGGATAAAATAATGGAAAATGGTTTTTTTGTTGTTGTTTAAGTTAGTATAAATATATATGTTTTTTCATTTGCATTGCAACACCCACATCCCTGATAAAGAACGTTACTACAGTACTCCGGGAAATGATTTTAACACTTGTTTGTTTTATTGATTTCACTGATAACTTACAATACACTGGCAGTTTTAGAGATACACTTAACCAGTCCTCTATGGTTTATGGCAATTGAATTGCTGACAAATAAAGTCAAGTGGAAACACCATAATTTCTATAAACTACTAACTGCGTGACGGCATCTCAGCTCTTCTAGCTGTGTAGAAAATTTGTACCTACACAATATGCTCAAACTCAGCTAGAAAACCTGGAATTTCTTGAATTGAATTAGTCGAGGAAGAAATTACGTTTAAGTTTCAATCATACTGGGAAAAAAAATCCATCTTTTCTACTTTGGTTGTTTGATCAATTAACTGAAATTTGCAGATCATAACACTGGTAGACAAATCATGTAAACATTACAGTGGTCGATCTAGGACTAGGTTTACACTAAAGGAGTTTTTTTGGATTCGTAAAAGTTCCTGGATTCATCAATTTTAGAGTATTCGGATTAGTAGGGGTTTACAGTGAAAGGATATTCGGATTCTTAACCGTTTATACACGACGATAACTCCGGGAACATTCATGATGGAATGGTTAACAAGCAGTTTGTTGCCTCGACGACGAGAAACAAAATGCCTCCGAAAATAAGGCTAGGGGTAGGTTGAGACAGTCTGAAGCTTTCTTTCAACTCGCTGACCACGGTACTGTTATCCATCATGTCAGGTCCCTCCAGGTATTTATTCTGGTCTTTAATTAATATCTAGAACCGTCGAGGTTTTCGATCGTGCCATCGTCGTCATCTGCGCAGTAAAGTATAAATTGGGTTTCTGAGGAGTATGGCATGACCCATTATAAAAGTGATTACTTACACTTGAAACAGCACGAGGTAATCACCCAGCGACCGCCATCAAATGGCCATCAATGTGCCTACGACTCGACTACGACTGGATCATGTAATCCGCTATTTCCGTTCCACCGCAAACTCAAAAGATCACAGGCGGAAAAATATCCGGATTCGAGAGAAAATCGTTTACACGACAAAACTCTCCGGATTCAAAAGTTTTCGGATTCAAAGTTTCCACTTTAAATTCCGGATTCAAAATCTCCGGAGACACGACCAAACCGGGGAGTTTTTATTTCGGATTCGTCCACTTTTGTGTAAACGGCAAAATCAATCTGGCACGAAAACGTTCCGGATTCATCACGAATCCGGAACAATTTCCTCTAGTGTAAACCTACAATCCTGGCCATAAGTTGTTGGGACACCTCCTCTTTTTGCGCGCTAAAACCCACGATTTCAACTACGTCCTTAACGTTTTAGAACAAAAGATGAATAGAAGCAAGTACAATTGACCCCCCTCCCCCCTAGCAAAGTTGCATGAAAATGAAGCTATTCTGAAGACTAGATCGGATGTGGGAAAAAAGGAAAAAGGGACAATAGAAAGTGGTTAGATAGTTGTGTTGGAACCAAACGCGATTGCTAAAAAATCGCTATTATTGGAATAAGACGCGAATATCTATCTTATCGTCTCTTTAGTTCGACAATACTGTTCTAGGAGGCGAACAATTCTTAAAACGTGGCTATTCTGAAGCTATTATCAAGGATTTTTTTTTCCTTCAAGATTTTTATCAACATTGACAGGGGGGAGAGGGGTATGCGGGCTGGCGCGGTTTTGGTCTTAAGAGAGGCTGCCTGTGAAGACATCTGCCGTAACTGTCCCAACACTTTTGACCAGGATTGTAGTCTTAAATGAACAGCGAACACCCATCTTGTTTTGTTCGCGGAAGTCGGTCACAGAAGAGCGAATTTCAATGAAATATATATATATAATTTGATTAAAGAATTAGCCAAAAATAGGTTGGCCGCCAAAACAGTTTAGGGTTTAACCTAACTCTAACCTTAAGTTTTAAGACTGAAGAAAAAAAGAAAAAAGGCATTGAACATTTCAGTTGTTTGAAACAGAAACATTCGCGCACAATGAACCATATGTCTAGTACGTGCGTAACCTGGAAGGCAATCCGTCCAGCACAGTAATTGTTCAAATTAACAGCTTACCGAGACACTCGCACTGTCGATGCCTCTTATATATGATTTAAACTTTTAGGATTTGTTTACTTTACTTTTTCTGACTCTTTAGCAGGAGAAAAGGCACTAAATGTGCTGGTACATATAAAAAGGTTTAACCGAAAATTGATCCGTCGAAATCAACAAATACAAATTTAATCACTGTAACGTTCCTTCAGATCACGTAAGACTACAAACCAACAATATCAACTTGTCATCACGCTTAACAAATGAACTTAGAACAATTTTCTTTCTAAAACTCGTTCTTGTAATTAAAATGATCAAAGAAAGAACGACAGCCTAAAACGACATAGCAGTAACACCCGAACTCCAAGTAAATTGCTTTTAATTGGCGTTTTTAATTAACGAAATTTCCAAAGCGATGACTTTCGAAATATTAAAGTTAAAAGTGGTCCATTATGTTTTTCTTTTTTCTCCCAAATGTTCTAAGATAGCCATCCGCGGTTTGTTGGAAACGAATTATGTATTCAGGGTGACCGCCAGCGTCACGCAATTGTTTACATTCTCACGGCGGTTCAGGGAAAAATTTATGAGAAGCACAGGCCCAGGCGGGCGAATTAAAACTATTTGCCCAGAGATATTTTTTGATTTTCAAACAGGTGGGTGTACAGTTAACCCGTAGAAAGTGTTTTTATGGCATTTAAAGTTGTAGCCCATAGAAAAATATGGCGATATTTTAGTGCTATAATTCGTTTGCAACACATCGTAGTATTTTGCGTTTCTGTTCGATCTCGTTTCGGGCTCAAAGGAAACCTCGATTTATTTTATTTTTCGCTCAGTCATATCATGAAGACCTGAGCTGAATGTAAAAACCATTGAAAGATTCTCAAGTAGCTGTTCTGCGGAGCGCGAAGCAATCAAATATTCGGAAAATTCAGCAAAACCGGAAGTGGATTTTGAGCCCAATCGGAAAAAAATCGTTCTTCGCAAATTTCTCCCCAAAAAAGCTATATTAGCAGAAACTAACTATGGTCCGTTTGTTTACTAGCTAGGGCCAATCTATGGACAAAAAATGAGCAAAATCGATTTTTCGACTTGTGCCGTTGTTTGGTCCATAGTTATGGGCACTGGCTCTTAAGCTTTTTTAAAGTTTTCCTTTCCTTTACCTGGAAATCTGCAGTAAAAATTACTGTACCCTTCCAAGCAAATCTAGGTCTTCTAATTATTTATTGTATTTTTGCCCATATTTGAGGGTGGTGTATTTTATTTTTATTTTTTTACAGGTGTGTGAAAAAGCTTAAGCTACAATTCATTCAGGATATGATAGCAAAATATGGAAGAGAACATTTAGGATACATAGACATACTATTAGATAGTTAACGACTACTTGCTTGGTTTGTTATCATCTTAAGCGTGAACAGTTTCAGGCTAAAAGTCAATAGTCAAGGTAGTTTGAAAAAAAAGTTCTTGTACCAACGAGAACTCTGGGAACAATTTTAATAAACAAAATCACTGTGTTAGCCTTTAGGTGATGATAAACCAAGTACAATTACTTTACTTTTCTCTGGCTTCGTGCTGTAATTGCACGTACGGTGCATTTAGCTGGAGATAAAATATTGTCAAATAAGAGTCCTCTACTCCCTGTGCGTGTAAATACAGTCGATCTTTCTTGACCTCTCCTATACCCTAAGGCACAGTACTACGAGGGCTTCCTATGGAAGACTGGGCTTGATTTGCCCTGTAATTATGAGAAATTTGATCCAGGATGGCAAACAGTTATAAAACAGTCATTAGGATGTATTTCTTGAATACAAAATTGGTGCTTATGATAATTTTGGTAGCATTGTGATTTTTTTGGTGGGGAAGGAGGGGGCAGCAGGAAAGCCAGTGGCATTAGGGAAGCAGTGGGTGGTGGGGGGTAGGGAGGGGGGGGTTGATGATGCCTTAATCTTTTAATAATTTTTTGTTGAGTACTCTATGGCACACAATGACTTATTGGTTTGTGTCCTGAACTCCAGATTGGGTGGCCATCTTTGAGCCCTTTTCTTGGGAAAGACACATGCTGAATTAACACATCTTTGGGTTGTCATTAATGCAACCGACCATGAAATCCACCACGCAGTTCTCAGTAAAACTATTGCGTTCACTGTCTCAGCAGCTGTACACATCGGAGTTTGAGTTTCTGGGTTATCAGTGTATTGAAATGACATCTTCATTGCAAATTTAAATGAATTTTTTCCACGTTGCACTATTAAAGCCTCAGCGTGTAAAATCACTCAGACAAAAACAAAAGACGATGGCGCATATAGGAAACTCCCCTGGATGGAAAAATTGGACATATTTCGAACAAAGAATTCAGGTTACAAGTCCATTTCTGTGTCAGGTTAACTTTTCAATTCTCTTGCTTGAAGTTTGCTTTCAGCTCCTTTCAGTTACATCAAAAATAATCCCTTTCCAATTTGTACATTTCGAACCTGTTGTGCCCATGCAAAACTACTCAAGAGACTATTTGAAGAGTTTCTTTTAACCAGCCGTGACACTATTCAAACCCTGTACCACTCAATCTGCTGGCAATATATATTTACGAGTGCTACCCTCACGCAGCTTTTCTTTTCATGTATTGTGTAAACCAACCAACGACCCCATAGAAAGTGCAGCATATAATTCTTTACCCTTTAAATACCAACTACGCATATATGCGTAATTAATGGTCGTGCTCTTTATACCACTTGTGACGTCATCAATTTAAATGTCATCAGACATTCTTGATAAGTAGATGGTAGTACTAGGCTAGGCCTTTCCGCACAATGGTCAGGTTTAGATATCGACGACATTCCGACGTCGCAAATTGAAAAACGTTATCAGTTTTGATGCAAAAACGGTGGTAAAATGGTCCACTACGCCTATGATTGATCAAGGTCCATTTCTAGGCTTCGCCCGTAATTAACATCCAACTTTTCACGCAGCCAGAAAGAACATACAATGCAAAAGGTGGCCAGTGTCCAAATTTTGGCTTATGCGCATGCCGGGAATTGAAATTTTGCTCAATTTTGTACCTAATCCTCGAAAAATCTCTCCAATAGCAAAAAAAGCTTTCTTAGCAAAACTTAGGCTTATTTAGCGTCATGGCAGCTTATAAAACCTGACTAAACGGTTAAAAACGGTATTTTTTGGCGAAAGTTTGGTATTCAAAGGGTTAAACCTGCAAGCATGCAAAACTACTAACAGTTTGAGCTTGACAGTTTATTGGGCGGCACCGTTGTTGCGTAAGCATCAACAAACAGGATGATATTTCACTGCTTTGTACCGGACCTTTGATTGGTTCGATTCGAAAATGTTGGAAAATCTATTGTTTCAGTTCTGCCATCTGATTGGTTTTAGTTGTCTGGGTGGTCCTGGGATGCTTTCCATTATGCCAAAGATTTCAGAAATTTCGGTCGGAATTCAAATGGATAGGTCCGTTTCGGTTTCTTCTGACCGGAATATTCAGGATCACCTCTGGAGGTGGTCCACTTATTTCAGTCGGAATATTCCGACCGAAATTTACCGTTCCATTTTTGACAAACCGGTTCTTTGCCCTAATTAGGGAATTCGGAAAAGGACTAAACATGGTAAGAGCCATTCCTATTGGTTGACCCGGTTTAATCGGAAAATGTGACCATTCGGTTTGGCATAATGGAAAGCACCCCTGGTTTCCGTGATCACATTGTAACCTTGGGCTCTGTTCACCCATATGTATAAGTCGGTATTATTAAATAACTGAGATACTACACGTGCTCTCATTGGTCGATAGGAGTAGCTAGGAGTGTTTAGGTGAGAGTATGTAAACACGGTTGTGACGTTTTAGATTTGCACGTATTCTTGAGAAATATTTTATAGCAGCTTAGCAACAGAGTACTTTTTCCGTGTTTACATTGCCTCATCTAAACACTAGGGGGTTGGGGTTGGGAGAATTCTCGACAGTTATGCAAACTCAAGATACAGTCTCGAGTTCTCCGAACCTGCGTTGTGTTTAGATGAGGCTATGTAAACATAGAAAAAGTGCTCTATTGCTTAACGTGTTGGCCAGTTTCAACCTCACAGAATGCAAATCCTGAGAATGACTAGCATGTCATGCAAGGTACAAGGTAGTAAGGCCTGGTTCAGTGACAACAAAATAATCGCTCGTGTTTAGTAATGTTCACATTGACATAAAGACATGATCAGGAAAAATGATTTTTTCCCTTATGTGATTATGTTCATGTTCTGATATTGCTGTTTTCATTGTCAGGATGTTCACACTGCAAGCATAATGACATTCATAATGGCGTGTCGAACGTTATGTCTATATAGTTGTTATGTCGCTAGTGTGAAATTTGGCTGAATTTTTTAATCACTGAACACTCTCAAGGTACTCAGATCAGGATTGGTAACTGTTAAATACTCTTGAATCTTGAGTAAGGTGATTTAATGTGGACTTTTTTTATTTCTGTGAGCGGTAATAAACAATATGGAACATTGAAATGAAGTTTTATTTTTAAGCGATGACGTCACAAATGTGACGTCATCGGTTTATGCTGGCACACGACATTCCTTTGGATGGGCACCGCATGTTTGCGCTTATGTCGCGCACGTCGCGCACGATTCTAATTCCCCCCTCTGTGGAAGGGAAATACACTCCAGGGGGGGGGGGGGTAGTAAATAAACACTGTGAGTATTGTATGAGCACTGAGATATCTGAACTAAACCTATGTGTTTGGGAAACGCGATAGGTCAAGAGTCTATGTTAAATTTACGTATTGGTGAGCGTTGTTTAGGGCTGAACTAAACATATCTGTGGGCTTAAGAATTGAAGAATTGAAGATGAGCATTGAAGAAGTTCGCTGTGTTACGAAAAGGTGAGCTAGCGGAAGGTTTTGTCTTTATCAGAACTGGTTAATGTTGCTTAGATTATGGTCTCTTTAATGCAATACAGAGCGGCGGTTGGGTTACGCAACATCGACATGAAAGCCAAAGAATACTCAAGTCGTGCAAGAGGGAAGATTTTGTTTATGCTGTTGTTTACATTTTACCTGGAGGCAATGCGATGTATCTTTCAACTTTGAAAAAAGTAATTCGCTGAAGAACTAATCCTTTTGCGGTATAAATGAAAACAGGTTATAACTGTGGGTAACCTGATATTTGCAAAGTTTTTAAAAAGCTTTACTAGTACCAATACAGTATATTAATAAATTTAAAGGGCGAAAAGTGAATTACTTGTTTGCAATATTTGCAATTTATCATTATAGTAATACAAAATTAAATTAATTGAAATTATTTATAAATAATCTTGTAAAGTTTTTGGCAAAAAAATATTTATTAGTACTAATAAAATTTTTTAAAAACTTTTTTTAAAATATGAATTCCCTTCGAAAAGTAAACACAAGGAAGAAAGGTGAATTGCATTATTCAGTTCAAAGAGGAACAATTGAACAAAGGGAACAAGTAAGCTTGCGATGCGAGCGATCACTTGGGACTCTCAAAACCCAACCAGTATGCAAAGCTACTTGCAATACAGCTACTTCCCACACATGTAGTAACTTACTTTTACTTTTAATTAAGTTTAACCAGCCGCCTGTCTGTTTATGTTCCAATTTTCTTAGAACAATTTTAGAAATAGCACGTACACGTCATCGCTTCTGCATGCATTGCATGCCGTTTATTGTGAGTGTTGAGACAGGCAGGTATGAACTATTGTAATATATTTGATTCTGTAATATAATGTGGATTCATAGCAAGTTATGCTAATAATAAAACGTTATAAGATTATTTTCAGTTTCCAGTGTTACCCAAGAGCGATTTAAAACCATGTTGGGTTAACAGAACGTTACCCAGAGAGGGCGATAGCAATGCAACAGAAAAAAGCTCCAAACAAATTTGGGAAACAATATAATATGCCACTTATAACTTGCGAAATGTTGCATTAAAGGTCATACATTATATCTTACATGTGTAACAGTAGAAAATGACTTATTCCTGATCCCCCTTATCAGTACATTACAAGACTAGAGAATTATGAAAAGAGGCAAACAAATGCCATTTCGTTCAGTTTACGTTTTAGGACACAGTACATGGTTTGGGTTATTCACAACATCAATTCTTAAGAAAACGTAGCATTGTTCCAAATGAGTACACCTCGCAGGTCTCGGATTGAAATCCTGGTAAGGTTGGAAACCCATTGTGAACAAACAGTTCTGTTGATTGACCCCTTGCAATAACTGCTATCACGTCTAATACTACCGAGGGTGGAAATCACAATAAGCAGAACAAGTGTGGTTCATTTCTTCCCATCAAACAGCAAGAAACGTTAAGAACAATGCATAACTGAATAAGAGTACTAACAGTGTATCTTGTATTTTATTGCCTAAAAGCAGCAGCACTTGGGACTGGTGTTTGTTGTGCGACAGAGCTCGCTGTTCAGTACAGACCTGTTTACCTGTAAATATAAAAGGGAAAACACTCTTCTATTCTGAGAGGTTTCAGGAACCTGCAGTGTGAATTTATTATTCATTTTTTTAATCATTACATTCTATATAAGGAAAAATAAAACATTTGCTTAGAACAAAATAATGGAAACTACAATCCTGAAATGTCTTCTGTGGTTAGATAAATCATTTTGTGGATACAAACACAGAAGAAAAGTTTGATTGCTGTAAATAATTCAGCAGTACTAAGATAAATTCACTACCACATTGTTCTCCTGAGTCTGATAGATACCTCTACTGCATGTGTGTTCACCACATGGTATTGCACTCTATGTACAGTACTGTACAATAGTATATAAAGTTGCTTGTAACTTAAAGGCGGGTTGATGTCTGCAGTGTACTAAAAAGTACTTTATTTGACATTTGCCATTAATTCTTGATTTTTTAATTTCCTAGATGCTAACTAAATAAGACAATAACATACAAAGGGCCACTCCCTTAACCCCAATGTCAAGGCTGCAAGTTGTGATTTCTAAAGCTACATCAGTTCTGTGTGGTTAAATCTTCAGTGGAAGCGCTCAGATTCACACGCACCACAGTCTCACAAAATAAACAGGTTTAGTTAAAAGATTAAAAATGTTCAAAAGTCAGAGCCAATGACAACTTTTTTAACACAAATCCAACTAGTATATTAAGTGCCGTTTCTGATTATCTTATGTGATTATTCTCCACTCAGTAATTTCCAAACTTGAAGTAAACACTTTAATTTAACTGGTTGAACAACACAATGTCTAAAGCATGTCTGGAGAGTCATGCAAAAAAGACAAGTTTAGTAGGAAAGCCATATTGGTCTATGTCTTAGGGATGAATGGCCTAACATGAATAAATCTTTGAGTTGTTTGTGTCTTCTGGGCCATAATGGTGGTTTTCTCCAACTGATAGTATTTCTTTTATGGTGTTTGTTGCTGCTGCTGTGATTCTCCATGTTGTTGCTGTTGCTCTTTTTGCTCTCCTTCTTTATGCTCTTCAAGTGTTGCTGCTACGACTGCTTGCTATTGATCAAATGCAAAAAAAACCACAATATTTTGCTATAATTGAAGACAGTACACTGAAAAGCTAAAAACCTTGCATGTCTTGTCATTTTCACTTGACCCATAATGAGAACACTTCTGACAGTGAAAAGTTTAATATCTTTTAAATAATTCTATCCACGAGCAGTTCTATATCTTGTACATGAACAATTTTCTTATAGACCTTAGAAAACTATTTAATACATGATCTTGTCTTTGATGATCTCTTCTTCAATGGGGTCTGATGTAATCTCACATGTAACAGTGCTAAGATATAACCTAAAAGAGCTATTAATTAAACTCAATTAACAGCAATTAATTAATTGTACATGCAAAGGGGGTTGGACTGCAGAAGGTAGCTGTGAGCACTCAAGTGTACATAAAAAAGGTATATCTTTGTTTCAGGAAACAAAGGTATGGCCAATCTCTCAAGCAAAATGCTTTTCAGGTAACAAACGTACAGACAATTCGTCTTGTTAAATTGAATTGTTGTTAAAGACTCTGCCTCACTTAATCCCTGTCATGAAAATTAAACACAAGACTTTGAGACAGTCTGGGAAATGTTAGGTTTCTTTCGGATGAGCTAAATTAAACTAGCACTGCCCTTAGGCAAATATTTGTTTGAAGTTATCCATGTTATAATTCACAAATTGGGAAACTAAAATTTTTATTCGCTTCAAAGAGAGAAACTTTGTAATACAAATGAATAACTTGGCCAGATATCTTTTGTCAGTATCTTGGGGTGTCTCAGTCAAGTGTATCATGCTGAAAGTTCTGAAACTGAGCAGACATCTCAGTACTTTCTTTACCTAATTTTGCGATACTCACATGTTCAGTGGCTCATAGGGAAAAAGTACTTAAATTTGAGCCAATAATTTTATAACTTTAAACTATTTTAAAGGACATTGTAATTAGACAGTGAATCAAAATAACAAACTCAGTTGTCACGGTGCATTAAATGTTTGTTTTTCTTGCCTTAGTTGAGTGAATTCAATGTAATACCAACCTCAGCAATTTTAGTGGCCACATTTTTAACATCTTCTATGGCTTTGTCCTGGGCCATCTTTAATTTCTCCTCTTCTTGAAGCTGTCTCTCAAATTCTGCCAGTTCATCATCTGTATATGGATGCTCCTCCTCCACACTTTTCCAGCCATCATCTTTCTCAAATTCATCTGTCTTACTAGCTGACATGAACTCATCCAGGGACACAAAGCCATCTTTATCCTTGTCAATCTGCAGTTTGTGATGTGTTTGAGTTCAAATTTTGAGTTCAAGTTTAATTGCCAAGTTACTATTTTAAGCTCTAGCAGAACTTGGAATAGCTTGAGCTTGTCTGATAACAGGGTTGCCACCCACCGGAACAAAACAAAACAAAAAATCCCTGACTTTTCACTAACTGTATTGCAATTTTCACTAATCTTGCAGGATGATTATTCTGGCAATGAATCAACACAAATAGGATGGCTCAGATAATTTTTACAGTTGTAAAACAAAATTGCCTTGTCTGTACAAAAATATCTAATAAAATAAGTTGCAGCAACCTTAAGGTAAAATTCCCTGACTTTTCACTGACTTTGAACAGGGATTTAGAAATTCCCTGACCTGATACAGCACTCTATGACTTTTCCCTGACCTTAAATCAAATCTAATTTTCGCTGACTTTTCCCTGAGCGTGGCAATCCTGGATTAGTGGTATATACATGTAGTCAGTCCTGTCATCCCAGTTCGCCTGATTAGGATTAGGGCTAGGGTTAGCTTTTACCACAAGATAAGGGTAACATGTGAAACTACAAGAAAAACTCTGATTAAAGTGCTATTGTGACCAAAAATGGCCCTATTCTCCCAGAGGGGAGCTAGGAATTAGTAGTAGTGACCAAAAATCAATTCTACTTTTTCTTTGTATTTCAAAACTATATAACTGAACCACTAAGTGACCGAAATTTTAAGCCTTCATTTCAAAAAGGCACCTCTTTATTTTAACTGAAATTTTCCTAATTAATGGTCTGCCATTACCAACTTTAAAATCTTGAGAGAGCTGGATCAAGGATAAGATGACGTTAAAGACCCACTAGTTTAAAAATGCAATGCACCTGCCTAAATTAATATGCAACACGGGAGTTTCAAACTTTCAGACCTTTAAACTCGTGTTTTGTATGTACAATAAGCTGTGTTTACACGCTGCAATTTTAAGCTAGTGAGTCGTTGATGTCGTTCTATCCTCGATCCAACCCTCCGAGGTCCAATTTTGCCAGTCAGGTGTCAAACAAACACGCTTTTAAAATCTGAAGGAAAAAGGGAAGTGAATTTTTTGATCATAGTGGCACTTTAAAGGTAAATAACTTACAAAACTGAAAAGTATGTGAAGTTAAAAATAAATTTGAATATTTGACTCTAATTCTCTAAATTCCAACTTAGACTCAAAGTTTAACTTGAATTTGAAACTCAGACTTGAAAATTTAACTCAAGTTCATAAATTCAAAACATACACTCATCAAACAAGAGGTATTAACTGTCAAATTAACACTGCTTTGGCAACTATTTACTAGCTTTAAAAATGTCACTTCACTAAATCACCATTTTGGTCACCATAGCTGATTTCTTAAAATTATGTCACACAATATTGTTGAATTCCAGGATCTTCTAGCATTTAAATTTTTCAATTGTAAGACTTAAATTGAATTTGATTGGTCAGGTAAATTAATCCATTCAAGAAGCTTGATTCTTAATTACCTCTGACATAACATGTTCTCTCATTCTTGCAATTTCTTCATCTTTTTCCCTTGGATCAAAGTCGTCATCTTTCTCATCATACAGTTTGTCAACCTAAATGGGTAACAAGATGTTAATAAATTATTGCGTTCATAGAACGCAGTCCTAATGCAGACTCGAGGCGAGTTTCATGGGATGGTGGACCTTCGTCCAAAGTTGCGACACTGATTTAGCCGCCCCGCAGCAGGGGTGAAACGAATGACATCATCGCCAAATCATGTGCTGTACATTTCTTTCAGGTGCGGGTCTTGGTTTCGTTCAAGTGCGGGTTTTTGTGGACATTTACACTGTAATTTGGAAGCTGTACGTAGTCAATGTTTTTCAAGTCTTTCCGACTGGATATCACGAGACTAAAAGATATCACTGTTAACATTAAATTTTATCGATGCCTTAAGAATGATAAGAAAAGCTTTTTTACTTTTTAAGTTTTAACTTAGAGACAAACTGATTTTGATTCTCATTAACCCCTTACAGCGCATTGACACCTCTAAATAAAATTCACCGCCAGTTGTCACGTGTAAAGCGAACTGCGGTGTGATGTTTCATTTGCACATGTGAACTGTTCTCGATCTGGTTCTTTCATCGCAAGCATCAGGACGAAAACCCAAGAAAACTTCTTGCGTGTTTTTGTCTTCGAAGAAGTTGGAGAGGCGAAAATCTGGTGGAACCCACAGGTTCAGCGAGGAACAAGATCCGTTGGCTATGAGCAGCCCACCGTTGCACTGTAACCAAGAAGAATGGTTGAAGGAACTTGAAGACACTAGTTCCATCAATGAAGCTGAAGGACAAACTACAACAAGTGCTAGTCACACGAAATTGCTGGAGAACGGACGCGATTCCAAAACTTCCACAACGGGGGAGTCAAGTGCAGATGTTGACATCAAGATTTCCTCTTTTGGCTTCACGAGGCATGGTTTCAAAAAATGTCTGGAGAACGAAGAAGCCAAAACTTGAGCAACATAATATCAATGCCACCGATGAAATCTTCTAAGTAAAAGAACTCAAGGCAGTTTAAATGCAAACCTGTATAAAGCTCTTGTTATTTTCTCGCTTCTTGGACGATTTCACTGCGACGGAGAATAGTAGACGTCTGTTTATGTCAAGTTGTCATAAGCCATTGTTGTGGTACACTGACCCATTCCAACATCTGTCAGTGTGGAGGGGATTTTTAACATCTAATCATACCATCTCATAAAAAGTTTTTCCTCTTTTTCTCAATAAAATAAAACTGCATATAAGGATGAACATTGTTAGCTCGTCTACTGGTGTCTTCCGACGGAATTGGCTGAAAATCAACAGGTATGTTCCAGGATACCTCCTTCAAAAAAGGTGTCGGGCTTTGTTTAATTTCGCTTCCGTTTCAAAGTTATGGCCTCTTTAGTAGAAGGAAACATCTGCATTGAAAATATCAAACTTTAGGAGGGTGTAGAAAAAAACCCAACTCACATCTGGAAAATCGCAGACACCCTTTTTGAGGGTGATGTGTGAGAAAACATTTCTGATGTTAATGGCGCTGCTCTGATAATTCACGAGCGGAAGCGAACCAGTTTAAGCAAAGCAGTGTTTCTTGGTATTTCTTTTAATTTCACTGCAACAATAACTGTTTAAGAAAATTTCAAAGCTATGATTGTATTCCATAACTATTAAGCTTTCAGAAAATGTTTAGGTTGATAGGGTTTTCTTTCAAAGCGCCAGCATAAGTGCGCGATTTCCAAACACTGTCAATCCACCTATCATGATACCTTAACTTTCTCGAGAATGCTTGAGAATTTAATCGCGGAGTCACTTAGAGAAATGAACTAAAGTGAGTTGTTTTAAATAGTATTCCAAAAGTTACTGTGCTATGAGTGGATTTTTAGTAGATAATTTTTGCACTTATTGCTCAAACTTTGAGCAGAATCCATCTTAACATGTCATCACCAGTCCATGCCAAGGATCCAGCACAACCAGTGGCATGCAATTCGAAGTGGTTGTTGCTATTTCATAAAATTATTATGTCATTCAGCAGAAAGACAGAAGATTGATATCTACAAAACTCAATGTTTTGTTTAACATTCTGCTGTGAATGTCACCTGCAAACACATTTAGAAATTTTCTTGAGATTTCATTCAGCAGAGGGGCGAAGATAATTGACATCTACCAAAACTAAACTTGTGTAAATGTTAAGAATTGCCGTAAGCAGGATTAACTCAACTAACTTGCATGAGTAAGGCTCAAGCACGAACTTTAAAGACAGATTTCAGGAGGGAAAACTGTCAGCACTGCATGTACATTATTTTACTAACATCTATGCTTTAGAGAGCTACCAAACCTGTAAGAACCCAGTAGGCAATATGTTGTATTATTTCTTACTGCTATAGCATCTCAGAATTTACAGTGTATATGCATCAGGTTTGTAGATTACATGTACACTTACTTCCTTAACAAAAAGAGCTTCTAATTCCCCCGTGTCTAAGTAGTCATCTCCATTTGTATCTAGGAAGATAAACAAAACATTGACAGAGATAATTAACTCACAGCAGATTAAATAAAGAAATCGATTCCATGTTTCCCGGTATCTTTTCAGTAATTGATCATATTTGAAGTCAAAATGCAGCAAGAATAAAAAAAGTGGCACATAACTGATAATCCGAAAGATGAGTGTGTCACTGAAAAGCACTAGGATGGTAAGTATAATGTAAGAGGCTAGTGTAGAGTTTAATGTGACATGAATGGAAAAATGAGTGACATCAATATACAACCCAGAGTGGCAACATGACTATGTAATTTACAATTATTCCAGTGATGAACGCAAGTTGGATATGAGTTGGCTATAATCATTCCATATCCAAGAAGCGGGACTGCAGTAATTGTTTTATCAAAAACGCCCTCAAAGAATAGACAACTAGACTAAAATAAAAATTAAAACATCCCAAAAAATCATGCATATGCTTACATATTGTAGAGCATGGTGTAATGGCTCATAACCCATGATGGCTAAGCCAATGAAAATGCTCGAATTGCATTATCCACTGATCCAGTTTTTAATAAAATAGCTATTATTACCATTGTACAATTCAGATGGGAAAGATACAGTCACATTGTTTAAAGTACCTATAATTGTACACTTACAATAACAACCCAGCAAGGGCTAGACACTCCATTGACTGCACTTTACATTTCAACTGTAAAGCTTTATTTAATATTTACCATGAAGCTTGAAAAAAGTTCTTGGTTCAAAATCGTTTGCATCTAGGCCATCAGTTTCTTCCCACACTTGTTCCAGTTGAGCTTTACTCCCCTGCACAACGAGTAGATTATTAAAAATACTACTGTAATAGCCTAATCTCATAGCCAAACAAATGTAACTACAGTTGCAAGTATCAAAGGATAGTTCACATGTAAAATTGTCTTGATCATGCAATCCTCAATTAATTTTTTAGAACTGTCATCAAAAGAAGTGTAATCTGTGAGCAGAGTTTTCATTTTTACCTGAGAACTACAGGGTATCACTTACTGGATGATGAAGATTCTTTGATGCATTCAGATGTTTCTGTCTCAATGCCTCAAATTTCAGCTCTTCTTCCTTGCGAGCCTTTTCATCCATCTCTTTCAGATGTTCCTTTCTTTTGTGTTCTTTCTCCATCTCATGCTTCTTAAACTCTTGTCTTCGTTCGTTATCTTGCTTATCCATCTCTTCATGGTGCTGTGAAGGTAGTAGAAATTAAGGTACAGCTTTTCAGTTCATGGCTTTATGGGCACTATGGACTTAAAATCCTGGCAATTGCATCTAGGGGAACATGTCACAACAAAACCCTTTAGCTAGTGTGCAAATTCAAATGGGGGTGTCATTGACTGCCATCAAACAGAGCTCCCAACTGAGGAAAATACTTATGTCTAATATGCTTCGGTATTTCAAATTTTTCAACTTGAGAGCTATGCAACACATGCAGCTCACCTAGTGGTGTGATTCTTCAAGTAAACAAGTCATAACAAAAGAAAAGACAATCATGTTGCAAACAACAGTCTTCCACATAGTCCTCTTTGTGTGTTTAATTCTATTTCCTAACATGGGGATATCTGAACATGACAAAGCACTAAAGAGTTCTGTTTCAATGGTCTGATTGATTGCTATTTATTATCACTCAGAAAAGTCATCATTAAACCATTATTATTATTATTATTATTATTATTGTTATTATAATCAAAACTATAACAAAATTCTCGAATGTGATTGGCTATCAGCAGCCCGATTTGAGTCGGACAACAAACTGGACAGACAAATTGGACAGTGTACACGTCGTGCTTGTAATTGGACAGTAAGCGTCATTTTTTGCGCACTGTTGCGGTGCACTTTGTTGAGTAAACTGCTGTGTTTTTCAGCATTCATAACAACATTTAATCGTTTAGCGCTCAATTGATGGTTTGTTCATTTCTTGAATTTTGTCATAGTTTTGATTAATTGGTAACAGGACATCGCGTCGTCCAATTCAGTCTGTAATCATACTTGTGATTAACAAACCGGATTAAATTGTGTTGATATCAACAGCACAGTGCTGTAAAAATAATTTGAACTTGTCAAGGGCTGATTTTCTAGAACACGGTAATTTGGACAATTCAAATCGCAAGAAGTTTCTTACCAAACTTCCATTTCTACTACACAATTAGATTATGAGCTCTCAATTTCTATCGCGTGATAGTTGACCAGGGGGCAGCCCAAGTCAACTTTCACACATAGAAATTGAGAGCTCATAATCAGATTGTTTTAGTATAAATCTAGTAGTCGTTCAAAACTTTATCTAACTTCTCTTCAGACACTTTGAAAATGCCAAGAAGTGGCTGTCATTTTGTTAACAAGGGCACACTGCCACGCTACTCACAGAATAGATAGTGAGTACAGGGTCCAAAATTGTGCTTTCCTGGTCGCCAATGTGACTAAAAAGTTTGCACTGGCGACCAGAATTTCACAACTGGTCATCAGCAGGCGATTAACTATTTCATACCACGATAATTATACAAACAATAACTTTGATTTTCAGCCAAATCAATTAACATAACATTCAAAGCCGCCTGCCAATTGGTCACTTACTTTTTACCTCTCTGCTGCTTTTGAAGTATAAAACCGATTTTCCTGTTATTATAAATCTACCAAAACGTTTCACAGCTACGATCAGTGCGAAGCTTCGTTGCCATGTTTTTTCAGCGGTTTCCATAACATACATATTGCGGGGCGCAAGAGGCCACATGCGTTCCTTCGCCATGAATATTTATCCAGGCAAGGTGGTGTCCAAAGATGTTCTGAAATCTTCCCATAATTTATTACCAAGTGGGGACAGGACATCCGCAAAGAAATTAGTTGAAGATTTAAATATTCTCTGGCTGTCAAAAGGTGGAAATTTAGATCTGTCAAAGTGGCCAAAAGATGATTTCAGCACTAGTTTGATTCTTGATGACATCGATTGCAAATATTTTGCCGGCAAGCCTGTGGTGACCAAAAAGTTTGGTTTGTGTTTCGCTGTGAAGGAAAAATTTTATTGACACTTTTTGGTGACCACATTTTTCCTTATGGCAACTGAAAAAAAATTTCAGTTGCCAGTTGGCACCTGCCTAAAAAAGTTAATTTCGGACCCTGGAGTAGGGCGGCCAATCAGAGAATGGCATTTGTGATAGAACGCTAGTAGATTTATACTAATATATATTAGGACTCCACCTTATAACCATCCTTCTCAAATGGGCACTTATTTTTGGCCAAAACAAAAGCTCAGTATATATAATATTTAGGTGAAATCCCCTTTGGAATGACTAATTACTAAAAACATCTATGAAAAAATCTTCCAACTTTTTTTTTATTTTTAACATTTCACCATAGTGAGATCATGAGTTATACATGCCAGGGAACAGACCTGCCAACTCTCACAATTCTGCCATGAGTCTCATGATTCTTTTATCTTTTCTCCCAACCTCCCTCCCAATCTCATGATTTTGGGAGAAAAATTCTGAAAAGATATCTTACCTTGATGAATAAAATGTTAAAACTAGGAGTAATAGTAGATAAGGAAGTGTGTCCGATATGTTGTGTGGCTGCAGTCTGATGGGGAATGGTAATTATTGCTGCTTTGATAGGCATGAGGTCTTGACTTCTACAGTGTAAATTATAAGTAAAAATCTTTGGGATATGACCTAATTAATTGACTCTTAGAACCATAGAATCAGTAAATTTATGTTGTGACCACAAATCTAGCCATTTGCCATCAGCGAGCTACATAACTCCATGCATGTAAGATTTAACCTTGTTTGAACCAACCATGGCCGTTTTCTGTAGGTGAGCTACACATCTTGGAGCTAGGTTTTGGAGGCCACTCCAAAAAGCTTACTTTTTATGTCTTCGCCTATAGCAAGTCAACATTCAGCTTTTCCACTCACCGAAGTTCCAGCCTCTGAAGTGCCCACTACCCTGAAGAAATTCATCTCGAAAGAAGTGACTTTGGAGGCCGCCAGTTTGAAACTGTCTTGGCAGCCAGGCCGTGTTTATATAATGTCATTCTATCTGACTCGAAATTGGTGGGAAGGAGAAAAGCCTGCAACTGACTTGGCATCCTTCACAAGGTCAGCAAAATCTATTTTTTCCAAGCAATTATCCACTTCACAATCTTCAATACTATCATTTTGGAGTTAAAAGCATGTTTGGCTCAAAATAATATGGCTCAAGAGCAGCCATATCCCAGAGTGGTAGTTAAAAGACTTGTCGGAAGCCATTTGGACAAAAACTCTCGCACAGAATGACATCACGAAACCGCGTTAGCTTGGCTTGCCTTTTGGAGACTCTTGAAAAACCTTATGGCTGATTTGTGAGAGTTGGAAAATTGAAAGAGCAGAATCTTTTTTTGTATTATGTCATTGTGTAACAAGTATACCAGTCAAAATTGAAGTTAACAGAAACTTCTATAGAATTCTGCATTCTAATAGCATGATTCCCAGACAGTCTAACATTGCTCACCCAGACTCTCTCCTCTCTCCTATAATTTACCCAGTTGAATAGGAGGGAGTCTGCACAAGCAACCTTGGACTGTCTGAGAATCAGGCTAGCATGCTGACAAATTTATTCAAACTGAAAAAGTAACAATAATATGTTATTTCATAAAGTGGGCTGAGACAGTGCTGGATACGTACATGTAAACGTAAGCGTTGATGTCAAAAAAAAAATCTTGGTTTCCTTTCATGTAAGACATTTCACGTTTACACAGATGTGGTAAGATACCCCTGTGTTTTCCCAATAAATTTTATTTGAACAAATCATCAGGATTTACCGGCACAGCTTTCACTTCCCCTTGAAAAGTTGAAAAAGAGACAAATTCAAATTTTCTTAATTTGAGAGCCTTACCTTCCTCAGTAGCTTTTTAAAATCCTCAGGCCCAAAGAAATTGGGATTATCGTCATCAAACAGCGGATTCCAATACTCCCTTTCCTTCAGCCCATTCAAGTGATCGTTCATTTGTCGTCGTATCATTCGTTGTCTTTCCACTTCCTGTCGTTTTAGTTCATCTAGCTTGGTCCTTACATCATGTTTTACAAGGTCTATGTCATCGGCCACTCGCCCAGTTCTTAGTTCTTCGTCAGAAGCGTTTAGTAATCTTTTGACGTAGTCATCATCATTTTCTAAAATTTCAATCACTTGTTTCAGATATCTAGCATACTCTGGATCGCCTTTCCCTTCCGATTCGTTGTCTGCCTTCTTTCTGTCTTTCCGAACTGGAGGAGCCACGCAAAGAACAGCGAACGCGATCACAAAGCAACAAAGAAGGCCGTACTTCTGCCACATTTCGGAAAGTTTGGCCCAGAAATCAAACGTATCTTTGGTTCTTGTACCTTTTCTACGGAGATCGGACGACTCTACAAACACTTCTAGACACAAAAACTCAATTCAACTGGGGATAACCGCTTCTTTCTGAGACGTGGCACAATAAGCGTCCGGTGGTGCAGTCACATGGACAGCTGCTCAAACTAACTTCGGTCCTAGTCCTCTCTCACCCAATGTCCACCCCGAGCTATTTAACATTGTAATATTTTAAAAAAATTCACTATATTGTAATAAATGGGCTTGGATGACTTCATATACCGAATGAATGTTATAAACGAAACGAGTTACATCAGGGTGTAACAAAAGTTTCTTGCAGACCGCTTTTTGATCGCTAAACAATTACACCTACACCACGTTTCTAATTTGGATGGTGACCGACTGCTGACCAAAGAGCCTGAAGATTCCGGAGAATTTGGTCTCGGGTCGGTCCCCAGGGGCCTCCGAGTGTTCCCCGTGCAGTACTGGGATTCAGTATTCCGTCTAGCTACTCCCCTTCCTTGCGTCTCTCCATTTAACTTCATCAATTCAACGTATGCGAGGGTTCACCAGTTTCCTAATTTCGTCAAAATAGCAAAAAAATCTGTTTGGTCTCCGTGTTGCCTGTGATGTCCTAGAAGCAGTCAGGGGAAGCAGTACGAAGAGACTAGAAGGAAGGCGTGACAAATACCGACAATAATTTATTAGTGCTCGCCAGCCAATCAGGTATGTTATGTTCTTCAGATGTTAAAATATTTTTGAAGGTGTGTCTTCTCGCACAATAATTTACTGGCTTGCAGAGCTGAACTTCAGATTGCTCACAAGTGAAGCCTAGCCATGTCTGGTCTCGTGAAAGCCAAGCATTATGACTGGAAAGACAGCAATTTGTCCTTGTTTGGCTCCGACCTTGAGAAAAACGTAAGAGGCAGTAATAAATTCAGCTAGTAGTTACTCAATGTTGTTGTGCCCTGGACCTCGACAGTGGTCAGCATGTGTCTGTTGCTTTTGTTTCTCTGCTCAATTTCCTTTATTACTTGCTGTTAAACAGCTGAAGAGAGAATCTGCTGAAACAGAAAAGGCTTGGCAAGGAGCTGGAGAGAAAGTTGGTGTGCAAATTTGGCGAATCGTCAAGTTCAAGGTACGTGCAGAACGGTATTACAAAATAAGCATAAGCTTAAATACCTTTAAACTATATTTAAATCAAAGTTATGTTGAATTTAAGATAACAACCTCTTTTTTTGATGAATTTCGGAAATTTAACCGTCTAAATTTCGCACATGATATTTTTGAGGTGATTCTGGCCCGAACAGTTGTAGAGGAACAAACAGGTAAAAAAAACATTAATGGAATGCGGGTGGATCGACACATTCATTACTGCACGCAATATATAATTGCTTCTGGAACTTTGCAGACAGTATTGAGTATATGGGCGTGATAGGAAGAGGTCATGCAATAAAGTGAAGTTGGGTTAATATTTAAAACTGTGCATCTCTTCGCTTTTTTCCAGCCCTTTCTTCCAGTTCTTTGGTGTAAACTTCATAAATGAGCCATTAATTTTTGTTGGCCAGTGACCCCTGTGTCATCGGGTGTTTAAGTAGGTCAGATAGTCGGTGACTTTTCGGAACTTTCGGAGCAATCTCGCGAAGTGAGACCGAAAAACCTTGAGATTTACTTGAGTTTTTTATTGATTTGCATTTTAGGGCTTAGAATTGTTACCTTCTCTTTGAATATCACATTTTGAGTTAAACAATTTAGAGTTAAGCCGAAACATGGCAATATGGTCAGCACTTTGAATGCCTACGATCTCTGACTGCTGACTGCCACAAAGTCAAAATGTAGGACACTGCAGACTCAATTTCCCACAGGCTTTGACATGACATGACAATTATTTTATGGAAAATTGACGTGGAGAAAAAATGAGAGGAAAGTAATCTTTATTTTTTACAGGATAGCCCATTCACCTGGAAGGCTGGTATCCAAAGGGGCCCTGTAAATATAAAATTAATTAAATAGTATACTGGACAAAACTGTTCTGGATCAACATTTTACCACAAAAAAATTAAAACAATCAAAGCGATGCACTTAAACCGTATTAAATTCCACACATGGAAATTTATTTTTGTTCAAATCAGGCAAGGAAGACTTGCGTTACGGGGTATTTTTTTGCGGACTAAATCTTAAAAGTACGAAAAATTGGGTGATTTCTCATAAAACTAGTTAAGTGGGCAATTTCTCAGAGAAAATAGTTGTGCATGGTTTACATGAACATCGTAGTGTTAGACCAGTGTTGTTATTATGAGTTTGTGGATTGTTTCTTTCATGACTTCGAAGAGATGGCACGAGGAAGGAGCAATAATCCATGTAAACAAAATTATAATCCTGTGGTGATACATCAGTGGTTTGGAGAATCAAATACTCAAGTTGTGATGCCTCCACTGAAGCCACATGGCAAACCAGACAAAGTTATTTCAAGGTGTTATCTGAGAGAATGCGAGAAAATTTTAAGCTCCTGGTAGATGAGCCCAGAAACTTTCCTAAAAGCACAAATAGCAGTGTCTGAAGTTCTTGGCTGACAACGTTTTAAAACAGCAGTATTTCATGCAATTGTGGCTTGTACCAAGCAAAGGCGAAGTTTGATCTAGTGGCAAGACCAGTGTCAAGACTTCAGAGACAATCGGTTTCTAAAGACAGTATCATATTTCAGTGGCCTAATAAGTTGTAAGTCTTTCTGCTTTCTTGTCAAAATCTTGACAAAAAACCACCAGCACGTAAATGTGAAGAGTTTCTTCACAAAACAACACTCCAAATGTGACTTCCTTCTCAGAAATCATGTGATTTTGCATACTTTTGTGACTCAGTTACCAAATTTGGACAAGTTGTAATGCAAGCCTTTCTTGCGTGATCCGTATAAAAATTAGTTTCCGCGTGTGGAATTGAGTATAAAGTTTAAGACAATCACAAAATTATTTGTGTCACTTTGTTTGTTTTAACTTTTTGTTGTGAAACGTTGATGCAGAACAGTTTCATCCAACATACTGTACATTAATAATACCAGCATTTTGCAGCAATTGATAGACTATGAGTAGTGTCCCTCTTTCACTTAGTCCATCGAGCGATACCGTAAATACTAAATAAACCGTGACTGGGAAAAAATGGCTGTGTGAAATCCTGGGGGCAAGATGCACATGAAAGGAGGGACTACTACCTAGGCAAGAGAGTTTAAATTATGCATTGCTCTCACAACACAAAAATATGATTGGCTTATGTTACAAGTGCTGAAAACAATTATTGTCAACTTTTGAGATACATGTCGATACGTGTGATATCTTGCAGGAATGTTTATCTTGCTCTCTTAAAATACAAAGGTTTAGAACCAGAATGAATCAAAGTGTTGGAATTGAGTCTCACTGGCGTAATGTTCTTGATGTTCTTGTGATTCAGGCTATGGAAAGAGTTGATTTTATCAAGTGTTTTGTTTGGCAAAACTTTTCGCCTCAAACCTGAATGCGAGCATGTTAGTACTTTCGCTGCTCAACACCAGGTCAACCGCACTGTGGAAGATCAATTTTGTAAATATGAATTGACCGAGCTTGGTCTTTCTGCCAAGATGCTAAGATGCCTTTGCCATCCTCTTTTCAAAACTTCTTTAGCAGTTTCACTCAACGAACAACATAACAAATATTTTCTTAAAGCATGGTTTTTGCCTCGCTACTCTAAGAGAAGAATGATTTTACTCAAGACATCCCGCGGGGTTCTTGACAACAGGCGATAATGAGAGGATGTCAAGATACGTGTAATGTGATTGAAAATTTGCACTGCAAAATCACTTGACCGTGAAAGGTCAAACTCTCTGGCTTAGGCAGTAGACCCTCCTTTCACGTGTCTCTCACCCCCAGGAGTTCTCACGACCATATTTTCCTCGCAGTTTTCTTTCGTGTCACATATGATGGACTAAGCAAAAGAGGGATTACTCGTGCCTAAGTACTTGAGTGCTGTGTTGTTGCCTCCACAGTGTCCCATGCAAGAAATCATAGATTTCAACCCATTTTTCAGTAGTGTAATTTTGTGTAAAACACTTGTAGCAAAACTCCTGCACATGGAAGGCACCCTAGCAGAGAGGCCCTAAGAAAATTTGGTAGTCCACTGGGCTAAGAAATGTTGGTTGTCATGTGACTGCCAGTACATATATACGCATACATGTCCGTATGTACATTTGCTACATGTACTTGCAGTAAATTCAAGCTTTCAAGGTCTTTAGACTACTTAAAATTGTTTTTTTTTTCATAACACAGAAAATTACAAACCTCTTTTGGCCCTAAAATGGAAAGAAGAAACTCAAAACAAAGTTCAAAAGGCACTAAAGAGGAAAATCATGGGGTAGAGTCATAAAAGCCTTGATGGTGAACAATACCTTGATTTAATACCTTTGATTCAATTAATTGACCTTGCTCCCAATGTGTGGCTTCATAGCTCAGTTGATAGAGCATCGCACTGGTATCGCAGAGGTCACAGGTTCGAATCCCGTTGAAGCCCTGATTTTTTCAGGCTTCTTCTTTCCAATTGCTTAAATTGGAAAATTTACTGCGATGATCATTCTTCACTTTCATCTACAACTGCAGTTCAAATATGAATTATTTCATATATACTTCACATCATTTCATTTCACTCCTCACGGGAAGATATGAACTCAATTAATTGACCTCGCTCCCAATGTGTGGCTTCATAGCTCAGTTGGTAGAGCATCGCACCAGTATCGCAGAGGTCACAGGTTTGAATCCCATTGAAGCCCTGATTTTTTCAGGCTTCTTCTTTCCAACTGCTTAAATTGGAAAATTTACTTCAATGATCATTCTTCACTTTCATCTACAACCGCAGTTCAAATATGAATTATTTCATATATACTTCACATTGTTACTTGTGTTGTTTATAATTGTTTTCGCTCTTCAATTGTGACTTTTCTTGCATGCAAAGTAACGTATAAAATCGTGTTCTGATGTGTAAGTTATATGTAAAATAAGTTGGCGACCAAGAGTTTTCCGTTAGTTGCCAGCTGGCTCCTGAACGAAAAAGTTAATTTCGAGCCCTGCATCCCTCTCTGTCTTGTGACTGTCTCTCCACCTGTAATCAGTTGAAGCCTGCCCCTCTCATCTCCCACTCCATTGATGGTCACCAGCAGTTCCTCAGCTTCCCTCTCTTCCACTTCCCCTGTGGGTTCCATCTCAAGGCCTGCTTGGTGGTGTTGGTAATTGGTTTGTGCAGAGTGACCCAGCCAACCCCAGCATCTTCTCTTGATCTGCAACTCCATTTACTTTTGTCCTGTTATTCGCCATAGGTCTTCATTTGAGATTTATCCGACCAATAAATTTTTAGTTTTGTTTGGAGACACTTGTTTACAAAGTCTAGAGCTTTCTTGAGATGGCTTTGGTTGTACACCAGGTTTCACAGAACCATGTAAGAGTACTTATTTGACATTTGTGTTGAAGATGCAAAGCTTTTAATGTGAATAGTTGACAATTATTCCCCACAGTGGTCAGTAGCTTATTTGGTAGATATTATATTCACCACCAGCCACAGACAGAAGGATAAAATACCTGAAATAATTGACTCAATGAGAAGACTACAGAAAGTCCCTCACTAGTGAATTCAAAATGTGCAGATCTAGAAGTGCAAGAAAAGTAACACAAGAGATATCAAGCATGTTTTGTGTGTTTGTAGAGTCAACTGTATTACAGAACTAACATGTATATGTACAGTGTACAGTAAACACAGGGTAAAAAGTAGTTGATTCATTGATCTGTTGAAAGATTGGTTCAGTTCACAACTTCACAACTTCTGCGGGAAGTTACTCTCCAGAAGATTTACACTGAAGTTAATAACAAAATGGCAGTAAGTGACTTTTTGTTGTTAAGAAACTGTCACTACATTTTCTAAAACTTTTGAAAACACTTGGCAAGTTGCTTTGGTGGGATATGTTCTAAAGGAGTTGTAAGGTCTTCCTGATATGCATCCTTGGAGACCCAGGGGCTGCTAGTTGGAACGATGCAATATTTTTAGGTAAGAGATATTTTTGGGCAAAAGTTTACTTCAAGAGCGGGAGAGCCCCTGAGCACTTGACCCTTACTGAACCAGTTCCAGAAGAGTTCAAATTCTGTCCCACTGATTGGCCAGAAAAATATTTTTTCTGGCCAACCAGAGGAATTTTTTCCAAGGTTCAAAACAAGGCTGCATTGGCAATCAAAGTGCTCTCATTGATTGAAGGGTAACAAAATGTAAGAATTACGTTGTAATATCTCTATGGAACCCAACTGAGAAAATTAGCACTGTCTATGTCTGAATGATCATGTTATAGGGCTATAATTTCCCTGACTTGAAACAACTCTTCTAAGTTCGGAAACAGTAATTTCTGATGGCTTGGAAATACAGTGCATTTGTTCAGTACAGTTTTTTTTTTTTAAATAGATGTTTTTATTTTTGAAAGAAGTAGAGAAATAGACCAGAAAAAAAAAATCGACCAACCTGATATCGAACCGGTGTCACGACAAAACAAACTTGACTCCAGCCCGTTCAGTGCCTTATTTGCTTGTGCAGTAAGAGAAAGTAAGAGAATAGTGTAATTACATTAATAATAAAACTTGTATCAGTTCGAACAACTAGTGGCAAATGCCATACTTTGGTGACTTCATCGTTTAGCAAAACAAAAGGTTTCTTTTGTTTTTTGTTCAACAAAAGATCTCCAAAAGATACCCTTGGAAAACTGAGTTTTTTGCATATGTTATTTCTTGAAAACAAAGCGCAAATCAACAAAAAAATTACAGAACGATGCTTTTCATGTCAAAACAAGTCAGTCTGCCAAAAATTAGCTCGATCCTGAAAAAGTGAAAATCAGCCCAAAAAGTGATCTATGCCCTTTTTGCACAAAAGCCTTCAATTATGTGCAAAATTGTCTGTATGAGAATAGATTTGTCATTTAGTTGGTAAACAAAACTTGGAAAAACCAGCCAGCACATCAGTGGAGTAGTGAAAAACGTATATGAAGTGAACAATTACATGTACATGTTGAACACTTATCATCCTCAAAATAGTGATATAAATTGGAACTGATACACATAACAAATTATATTTTGATTTATGATAATCTATACTACCAATTTTATAATCTATCAATTCTGTGAATAATGTGAACACTCTTCATGTAATGTGTTTATTTTTTTTTATGAATTAATACTTTATGGGTTACACATCAACAGTGTAATAAATATGAATTCTGAATTGTGTGTTTAAGGTGACTCACTGGCCAAAAGAAGATTATGGCAAATTTTACAGTGGAGACTCTTACATTATTCTCAACACGTATAAGGATAAGGAAAGTGATGAGGTACAGTTCAATTTAATGTATTATGTGGTATTGTGTTAATAGATTCATGAAGACATAACCCTCTAAGTTGTCCATTGATTGTGTGTATACAGAAAGAAGTTTGTATCAATGTTAAGCTCCAGGGTGGAACCCCTGGGGCTTAAAATTGTTAGGTGCATATAAATACATAGCAATCCTAGCTGAATTTTAATGAGATACCGTAGAAATTAAGTGTTTTCTTTTGAAAACAGTTAAGAGCCTCTGTCAAAGAGGTTGATGGATCAAATTATACAACTACCATTGTTGCATACCAAATAGTCTTAACTTGGGATCATTTGTTGGACTCCAAAAGATCAGTTCATTGCTTTGGCAACCATCCTGTTCTCAGTGGGCGGCCCTATCGCAAAATACTGTGGTTAGTGGATTTACCACCAAAAAATTGTTTACGACCTATAGACTGATTGGGCGAGTGAATTATTTCTTCCCCAACTACATGTAACTGCCATAACTCATTCTAGCTAAGCTACGCTAGCTATCACTCGTTAAAAAAATGGGAACTTTAACCAATAAATTCAGTTTGTAATGATCATATATTATTTCTCTTTGAAGCTTTTGTATGATGTCCACTTCTGGATTGGAAAAGAATCTACCCAAGATGAGTATGGTACAGCAGCTTACAAGACAGTTGAACTTGACACTTTTGTGAGTTTAATTTCCCCCAGATTTAATGGTCAAAAGACCAATAAGCAGTTACCATATCTAACACATCTCTAGGTTGCATTGTGGAAATTTTAATGTACTTCTGGTGTGGTGATCTATTTAGCTTAAGTGTCAAAAGGGATTTGGGTTGAAGCATCAGATTTAGTGTTCAGGTTATTCCATGTTAATTTATTAGCTAAAGACATTGTACATGCTCTCAAAGTGTCTCTCCACCTAATAGAACAATTAACCCTTCAAAACTCCTTCTCACTTTCTTAAGTTACTTACTAGGTCATGGTCTAATTTTTCAAATAATTCTGTTTTTGTTTATGGATATCTTATGCATCCCATGGTGCAACAAGGAGGGATGGTTGGCGTTGCTAAAACGCGGGTCAAGGGTAAGGGTGAAGGGTCAAGCATGAGGGTCAACGGTAAGGGTAAAGGGTCAAGGGTGAGGGTCAATGGTAAGGGTCGCAGGTCAAGGGTAAGGGTCAAGGGTGAAATGTTTTTTTTCATTTTTCAAATTTTAATGAAACTAGAACCTTTTTGGATAACTAAGCTAATTCATAACTAAACTAATTAATTGCCATTTATAAGAGTCCTTTCGTAAAACGACTACGTGAAGACGTCTTCCGTGTGGCTGCCTATACAAATTGATCACACAGAAGGCGATATCAATTGCCTAAGCCACAGCGACAATTGTGAGGGAAATTGCAGGAACAGCATTGACAGCTGGAGGGTTTGTTGTAGTCAAAGGAGACAAGGGCTTGGCAGCGAGGTTTTCTGCTTGGGTCCTGGTTGGGGCAATCCTCCACCTGATGGTACAGGCTAGAGCACACAGAACAATGTGGCCTAACTTGGCCAGAGAAGGTGACTGTCCAGTGTTCAAGATTGATTTTGTCCCTAGCCTTTGAAAGGTCATAGGCAGCACGGTGTCTGAACTATTCGTCGTAGGTAAGCACCCTTAAACTTAGTGACTGCTTTGCTGATGGTTTGGTGGTGTTTGATTAATTCCAAGGCATGTGCAGGATAAACCGCGATGATCACCAGGATGTAGGCAGTAAAAGAATCTAGCCACTTTTGAAAAGTGTCAATTACTGGCTTTTTCTTTCGAACCTGGTAGCGTAACTGCAGAGCAGGGGCCTGGGAGCGATACATGAAGTCACTCAGTAACAAACAAAAGTCAATGTACTCACCACGGAGTATCTTGTCTTTGAGGCTTTTTTCCAGAGGACAATGCAGGCCCAAAGGAGTGCTTGGGCCTTGTGGATGTTGTAGACCTGCAAAACTTTGTTAATGGAGGTTTGCACAGTCTCCTGGATGGTCAACATTTGAGTGGGCGAAAACACCGCATCCTGGAGGACTTGTGGCTCAATGTTCTTGGACAGTTCTTCGACTGCTGAGTTGATGTCTGACCACCCATCTTCGTCACAACTGTAGGTCTCTGCATCAGCCTGTTCTGTAGGGACATTGGGCTGCAGATTGGGTTGTGTATGCATAATTATGTTTGAAGTCGAAGGTTTGTTTTTGTGCACCCATCCATTGTGAGGGTGACCTCTGGAGTGGCGTTGGAGGGCCGCTGGTGCTGAATTTGTGGCCTCAGCCTTTCAGGCATTCTGGCAAGGCTTCCAGTGATTGGAAGATTAAGATTTTTCAGGCAAAGGCAAAGAACTTCACTGGAAGGTTGTTGAATTTGTCTGTTCGCGTGGCCTTCAAAGACTTAGATCATGGACGTGCGATAATTTTAAAGCTAAATTGTTACCAACTGTGTGCTGTTGTTATAAATTATAGCTCTAAATGTAATGGTATGTAATTAGCTTTAATTTGTTTCACAGGTACATTTTATCTAGTTTCAGAACATTTTTTTATTCCGCTTATATGCCCCCTCCCAGATATGAGCCCCTCCCCCGCCCTCCCCCCCCCGCCCCGTTTATAAGCCCACCCACAGTGTTTCCGCCAGAGCGCGCCATTGCGGGAATCCCGCGTTACAATCAGAGATGGCCCCCAGAAACAAAAAAAGGGCCAATTTGGCCCTTTCCTTTACAAGACTGCAGGCTTAACACAGGCATAATATTTTAAAAGCCATCCCGGGGCTCAAAATTGTGATCGATAAGGTCGCCAATGCAACAAGCATTTCATCCTTGGCGACCAAAGATTCTGGTTTAGTCGCCATAATACGGCATAATGGCGACTACATTTCTCTGTGTTGACGATCAATAATGATTATTTTGTCACACATTATGTCCTAGAAAAATTATATTGACAGATCTTTGCTTCTAAAACATTCAACATAAGAAAAGAAGTCAATCCGTCCTTTTGCTTTGCTGTATTGATTCTCTCGTATCGGAAAACTTTCAAATGGCTGACCGTGTTTGAAATCGCCCTATAATGCATTGTAAACCTTTGATCATTGACTATGTCATGTAGGCCTAAGGATTGTTCTCTTGTAATGCACAGATCCTTAATCATACTAGAGTCTGATTCAAAAGAAACTTTATTGAGTAGAAACCCTTCAAAAAGCACTTACTATTAAATTTTATCATAGATCCTAATCTGCTTTATTTTCCTTGGTACCCTGATGCATTTTTCCCTTCTGTAGCTTTCAATTTAGTGGCCCCTTTCCTAAAAAATTGGCCCCTAAAAAAGATCTTCAGGGGCCACTTTGGCCCTCAAGTAAAATTTTCTGGCTGAAACACTGCACCCAAAACCCCTTATAAAGTTATATAAGTCTAGGGCTTTAAATTGGTATTTTACAGTATTATGATCCTAGTGCTAGGATCATCCTGGGACTAGGATCATCCGAGCGCGGTATGTTTACAGCTTTCAGTTTACTTGTGAAGGGTTGTATTTGGCCCCAGTGCTAGGATCATCCTAGGAAGGATGATCCTGGCCCTAGGATGATCCTACCTCCATGTAAACGGCCTCAGGAGGCTCAGTTTACCCACCCACCATCTTGAAACCAGAGATGGCCCTGGGGTCGAGTTGTGAGAAACAACATGGCGGAATCTTCGCACTTATCGACTAAAAGCTCAAAAAAAAAAAAAACAGGAAATGGCAGCAGTGTGATTTAGTTGGAGAATCATCGCTCACTGTTGCTGTGTTTGAAATATCAAGTTGTATATAATGGCAAATTGATGCTGAAAGGCAATTATCAATGCCAGTAAAGAGAGAAGAACTCCCAAAACTACACTTTTGTCATTGTCGCCCGCCATCTTGCTTTGTAACCGCGCCGAACACAAAAGTGCTAGGGCGATCCTGCATGTAAACCAAATGAAAAGTTGGTCCCAGGAGCTGCATTTTCGCATGTAAACCAAATGAACCTTCTAGGATGATCCTAGTGCTAGGATCATCCTCTTTCCATGTAAATGGGCCCTAAATCCATTCTCATCCCCAGAGCCACCTCTCCCTCTTAGTTGGCAGGACCTGGGCATGAGGAAGAAGTGGCTCTGGAAACAGATGATTTAATTCACTTGACTATTAGACTGAGATTTTCACTGAATCAAGGTCAGTTTTGTTCCCAAAAATATCCACAGGTTGATCTGTATTTAAAACCATTCAGGACTACTTCTGGTAAGAATTTGCTTCTGCATGTTTTAAGGTGGCTCAAAACACTAATATTTCTGTGAGTATACCCAGCCCATTTTATGAAGCTCGACAAGGTGTAGAAATTTTTGTAGAGCTCTACAACTCTACGGTAGTATTTTGAATGTTAAAGCTCTGTTTCTCTCAGATATGCATACACCACAGAGGTGTAGTGGTGTATAGTTATTGTAGCAAATATTATACTGTATTGCTTAGGGAATGTTGAGTGTTACTATGGATTGCAGTGTTTTAATAATTGGTTTCAATTTACAATTCTGTATTGAGTTTACCCTGACTATGCTCTACGTTCTAAGCTATATGTTCTTCCATCTACGGTCAATGTGCTACGCTCTTAAAGCTCTTACACTCCATGTTCCACCATCTACGCTCTATGCTCTACGCTCTACATATTTACAAGTTTATCAGTTCAAGAATTTTTGACTACTCTCTACACTAGCTCAGAGGCTTAACCAGTAGAGTGATAAAACATATTGGGTCACGAGTGCGCATTTCTAGATCATCTGCATTTGCTGTAATTTTTATGATTGTAATTTATTGGCTTTTTTATTATCTCATTAATAGGTAATATACATGAAAAAATTACTCTATTTTGATTGGCTGAGAGCAGTGCAGTTCAAGTGTAACTCAGGTGCAAAAAGTGTAACACCAGTGCAAATTACACATCGTAATTCTGAATTATGATTGGCTGAAAGACAATAGGAAATTTTCAAAGCCAATGATATTACGTAAAATGATGAGGAAAATTTTGTGCTCTCAAATGAGAAAAAATGGCTTCAAGAAAGGCCTTCTGGCTCTTCCTCCACGCACATTTTTTGATGTTTATATTATGAATAAGTAATCATACGGTTTTTTCTTCTTCAGTTTGGAATTAATTTGCACGAGTGAGTTTTTCAAAAAGCTGAAATTGCACTCGCCGAAGTGGCTCGTGCAATTTCAGCTTTTTGAAAAACTCACTTGTGCAAATTAATTCCAAATTGAACGCGAAACCATATGATTACCTATACATATATTAAAGTGTTATTAAAGTGTTATTAGGGTTTACAGTATTTTAATAATCTTTTTAATGTACAATTCTGTATTAAGTTTACCCTCTACACTCTATGCTCTACGCTATATGTTCTACCATCCACATTCTACTATCTGCGTTTTACCAGCTACTGTCTTCAATCTACGCTCTACATTCTACCAGCTACTCACTTCGATCTATGTTTTACCATCTACCATCTACTCTCTAAGCCCATCTATGCTCTACTCTCTACGTTCGACCAGCTACTCTGTTCAATCTATGCTCTACGATCTTACCATCTACCATCTACCCTCTAAGCCCATCTATGCTGTACTCTCTATGTTCTACCAGCTTCTCTCTTCGATCTATGCTATACGATCTCCCCTCTAAGCCCATCTGCTTGGAGGGTTATTGGAATTTGTTAATTTTTTTTTAATTTTTTAGCGAAGACTATTTAGCAGCACAAAGGAAGACTTCTTGTAGTTGTAAGCTTTTTCATTTATTTCCGACGCGTTTCGTCTCTGTCTGAGACTTCAGGGAATGATTACAACTAACATTGAACAGCATATATAGCACATAAGCATGCCTAAGTTTAACTTCCCATGGAAGTGAATAACTGCTGAAACATGCTGTAAACAGATGTTTCAAGAAATGCCTTAATGCATGTTATTGCGTGTTGTTGTATTTTGGGGGCCATACGATCAGCGCTATCGTATGGCCCCCAAAAACACACTGTTTACATAGAATAATTGAAAATGATGTGCTAAAGTGGTAGTAGATTTGTAATTGACAATACAGTTTAAGTCTGGTAAATGTCTCTGTATAACCAGCTTGATGTTAGTGGTTCTGAGTTAAACCATTTCTTCAAACTTGAAATGAACAGCAATCTCTACGACAAATTACGATCCTAAAAACTAGTAAAGAACATCTCCACATGATCGCAAAGCATCCACTAAGCGTTTGAAAGTCACATGACCTAACTATTCATACTTTTTGAGTACACTTTAACAAAATGTCCTTCACATCAGTTAGCATGACTACAGTTAAATGTAGATTTAAAGACTACCATTCTACCATTGCATGATTTTTGTTTTAGCGAAAGCCATTTAGTTCTGTTACTGTATTTAACCTCCCTGAATAAACGAAGTGAAACCCAACTGGGTAACCGCGAAGCTGGAGGTGCTTCCAGAATTTCTCAGGTTTTGCTAAAGGCTTGAAACGTGGAGCTATTTATAGTATAGCACATAAGCTTGCCTCTAATAAATGCCCTCTTGTTGCTAGCAGGATGAAACGACTCAAAGGGAATGTACAGATACTTATTTAGTGGCTTTTGATAGGTAGAAACTGCAGAGTACTAAAATTAGCATCTTTGTATAGAAATAAATCGAGAAACGAAATACTACTTTGGTCAATAACACAGTACGCAAGTTTGACATGATCATTCTTGCTATAGAGACAACTAAGAAACTCTAATAGGATTTCTTTGGGACCCTTCCAAGCAAAAAATATGTCTTTTTTTAGTGTTTTAATTGTTTAATCTTGTTTTATTTTTTTTATTTTTTTATTTATTTATTTATTTATTTTTTTGTATTTTGGGGGCCAACACAGAATAACATGTGCATTAAGGCATTTCTTGTAATGTCCGTGTACAGCATGTTTCAGCAGTTATTCACTTCCATGGGAAGTTAAACTTAAGCATGCTTAGATCATCCCCTGAAGAAGTCTCAGATAGAGATGAAGTGCGTCGGAAATAAACTAAAAACCTAACAACTACAAGAAGTCTTCCTTTGTGTTGCTCACTAGTCTTCGTTAAAAATTTAAAAATTTAAAAAAAAATTAAAAAATTCCAATAACCTTCCAAGCAGATGGGCTTAGAGGGTAGAGCATAGAGCGAGTAGCTGGTAGAACGTAGAGAGTAGAGCATAGATGGGCTTAGAGGGTAAATGGTATATCGTAGAGTGTAGATCAGAGAGAGTAGCTGGTAGAACGTAGAGAGTAGAATGTCAATGGTAGAACATATAGCGTAGAGCATAGAGGGTAAACTCAATACAGAATTGTACATTAAAAGGACTATTAAAATACCGTAAACCGTAATAACACTTAACATTCCCCATGCGCTCTAATATTTGCTACAATAACTATAAGCCTCTATGCGTGTACAAAGAACCGTAGAGCGTTCATGGTAGAGGGTAAACTCAATACAGAATTTTAAATTGAAAACGATTAAAACACTGTAAACCGTAATAAAACTTTAATAA
>NW_028301547.1:10860000-10875000 GCF_042242905.1 Orbicella faveolata | reverse complement strand
GTGCACCTCCCAGCTTCTGCGCTTTTCTAGAAAACCATTGTAAAAGAGGCCACCAGTACTTTCTCGGGTATGTATCGAGGGCCACAACTGTACATGACTGCCTGTAGGACTGGAGGCAGCGCAAGACTGGGCTGACTAGAACATTTGGCGGGAAAACATATGGACACTGCATCACTGTAGAAAACTGAGTCAAATCTTGCCCTAACAAGTTCACCCCTATTGAACCAGGTGAAGGGTATGGCGTGAAATTGGGGAGAGGACGCCCCAGCCTATCAGACATGGCATTGGAATTGAGGGCCATCAGATCACGAGTGACCCTGTCCACCCCCAAACGTCAGTTGTACTTCATTCCAGATTTCTGATGTGAGTGTCTAGTCTAAAGATGATAATCTGCAAGAAGGGGTGTTCGCCAGATTTTCTTGAGACTGAACATACAACATGTGCAGTAGGATGTTCAAACCCATAGTGGTAAAGAACAAAGCCTTTATAGCATTGTTCAAGTCACGACCTTAAATAATAATAATAATAATAATAATAATAATAATAATAATCACTTTTTTTAAGTGTCGATGTATTTAGCACTAATGTGTTAATTGTGAACACTGTATATAAATAAACAAATATTTCAAATATAACATAAACTATTAAGAATCCCAACTGGTGGGAGGCTGACCAGTTGGCTATTTACTCAATGCGGTTGAGGAGGCTACCGAGAACACATCCAGATAGCGGTAGGGTGGAGGATTTGAACCAGGGACCTCCAGATTTCAAATCCAGCGCCCTAAACCACTCGGCCACGCTGCCTCCACCCCCTTGATTATTCCACGCATACTTGACCGCCAGATTGTCAATCATTACATCGACGCAACAATCCTTATCAAGCTCATCTACATGCCCAATGACCTCTCCCTTTTCAATTAGACAGGCTTTCTGTCCCAACCGGTTATTTCCTGTCCACTCACTGCTGATCGATACAGGGTTTCCCCTTATGTCTACCCACTGTATCGCACCTGCGCAAACATCAACGTTATCTATAAAGTTGCCAAAGTTATCATCTTTTTCCCATGACCAGAATATCGCCCAAAGGGGAAAAAGAAAAGAGGTAAAAGGAATCTTATTTACATATACAAAAACCCCACACAAGTTAGCAGAGAGAGAGGACAGCTTTGATCCAGTATGACCGGGAAGGATTTGAGATACCCCGTTTTCAAAACTCTCAACTTTATGTGACCAGAGTACAGACAAAGTAAAATACGGGAAGGTGAAAAGAAAGGGATATTCGCACCAAGGGCAAATCCAAAAAGGGAGAGAAAGAGGAGTATTGGATTTAAGTAGGTATAGAAGCATATGTTCATTTCACTCCTCTGCTGCGTTTAGTGGCTCACTTGAACACCCTCATGTAGAACTTTGTTAACCTAACACGACGCCTGGCATCGCATTAAATCAAACAACAGTCAACTCCAACATCCATTTTATTGTACATGCTACAATCAACAAAGAGAATATATTCGTATTTCTGGAACAAAAGAAAAAAAACACGCCTTGCCTCTTTATTACTTTTTGTCCCTAGCACGACCACGGGTCACCAGGGGCCTTTGCTGCATATCCCTCCTCGCATAACACCTTGCCATAATGTGGTCGAGCTTTCCACAAAAATAGCATTGGACTGAAGCGCTACTTCCCATGCCATGCCCCTTGTACAGAATGTCACTACTACGCCGACGGTGAGGCAAACCAGACCATGGGTCCCCTGTGCCCATTGCTTTATCCACCTTTGCGACTGCTTCATACACTTTAGTGTGATCTTTATCCCCTAGAAGGCGTAGAACCAGAGCCCAGAAGTGCTCTTTTTGAAGGTCCACTTTCCTTCCAGCTGTCTGGTACACCAAACGGTAGAATTCACGTTTCTCATCCTGATTATCCCGGGATGTATTCTGGAGGGTTTCTAGGATGTCTATCGCCTCAAACTTATTGAACTCAGAGAGCAGCCGTGCTGCATAATCCAACATCTTCCTTATTACAGTAGCCACTGAAAGCCTTGTCACTTCATCAAGTGACTTTTGGAGGTCAGCAAAGCTCTTCTTTATAGTCTAGAATAATAAGAAGGGGAAATTGACTTAATGTACATCACCCTCGCATGCCACTCAACAGCCCCCAAATAAAGCAAACTGTGCCATTCCATGGTGAACTCTCACCCCATTGCTCTTTTTGTTACCATTGTGAACTCTCACCCCATTGCCTTTATATAGTGAACTCACATCTCTTTTTATGGTGAACTCTCACCCCATTGCTCTTTTTTTTGTTCTCCATGGTGAACTCTCACCCCATTGCTCTTTTTTTTTCTCTATGGTGAACTCTCACCCATTGCTCTTTTTTTTTCTCCATGGTGAACTCTCACCCCATTGCTCTTTTCTTTTCAAGGTGAACTCTCACCCCATTGCTCTTTTCCTCATGGTAAACTCTCACCCTTTTTTCATGGTGAACTCTTGCCCCATTGCTCTTTTTTCATGGTGAACTCTCACTCCACTGCTCTTTTCCATGGTGAATTAGCTCTCACCCCATTGCTCTTTTTTTTTAGGTGAACTCTCACCCATTATAATTTTTCCTGGTGAACACTCACCCCATTGCCTTTTCCATAATAAATTTTTTTCTTCTGGTGAACACTCACCCATTGCCTTGCATAATAATATATTTTTTTGTCACCCAAAGGTGAGGTTTGACACCATTTCGCAGCTATTGTTTTGCTTTGGTAAATTATCACCTTTGACATTCTATAGAAACATCAAACAAATACCAGCGGTACGCCTCTGCCCCCTCCAGCTGTTGCATGATCCTAAATAACAATTTCTGAACAAAAAAAAATAACCCAGCCGCTAATAAACATTCCCTGTATCCACGAGATAAAAAAATATGCATGCCACCCACGTTAACAACATATAGTCGCCCACAGAAAACCCGCCAAGACCCGAAATACGCTAGAATTGCCGATATAAGCTTAACAACAACAAACAACCTGACTGAAACATGAACGAGGAATGAGCTGGAAAACTGAAAACAGGCAAAGAAGGAAGACAAAGGGCTGCCACCCTTGTCCCTGTTCGCAATTTATAAAAAACACACATAAGTGACAGAAGTAAACATATTCTACCTCAAGCTCTCTGTGTTGAGCTTGTCCCACAGCTTGTTGAGGTACTTGTGCCACGGCTGGTTGAATTTCCTGAGCCATGTGTTCGACAGCTGATAAAGCCTCCTGTCTGACAACTTGTTGAACTACTTGAGCTACTTGACCACCAGCTGCTTCAGCTCCATGAGCTGCGAGTTTGTCAGCTGGCTGAATTCCTTGGGCAACCAGTAGAGCAGCTTGAGCTGGGGCTCCTTGTCCCGCAGGATACTGTACATCCACCATACAATAAGAAAAGGAAATACGAGGAACGGAAAAAACAACCCTCACTGTACGGCAGTTGAGCCAAAGTGATAATTTATTCATGTACACTGATCTTATATGCTTGCTTTAATGTATGCAGTGTGAATAGTTGAATATAAGGGGTGGCAAATGATCCTTCAAAGACCATGGGTCTTGCAGTCTAGTTTTTTTAAGCTATTATGTGCGTCTCGCAGTCTCGATTTTTTCCAAGCCGAGAACGTTTCGAAGTAGCAATTAGTTATATTTTTATACAAGCTTAAATGACATCCTAAAAGGTCTTAGAACCTGAACGTCTCTAGCTCACATTTAAACCACTTTGAAGTCTCAGTCTCATCATTGAAGAGGTCAAAATGTGTCGGGCTCGCAAAGAAAAACACTAGACTCGTCTGCTCGCAAGTTTCGCATTTACCATTTACCATCCCCAGTATAATTGGGGGGATTTGTCTGCCTTAAGTAAAATTCAGTTAAAAATAAGAAACAATTGACTTGGCCACTCTCAATTGTTTGTTTCTTTTCAATTTCCTGTTGTTACAATTACAAGAAGTCAATAAAACTAGTTGTAAACTAGCTCTCAAGCTAAGCATATGTCCATGTTAAATAAAGCATTCATTCATTCATTCATGCATGCGTGACTGGAATAACTTGTATGCACTAAATGTATGCATTGCAGACATTTTCTATAATGACAAAGTACCTGATGAGTGTAAAGAACACCATCAGCTGATGAATGGACACTCACTCAGATGATGGACACTCATACGTGTATTGTAGCCCATAACTTGATAGTGAAGCAAGTCTAAAGTTTTCTTGTAAACTTTCATTAACCCATTCAAGTTATGAGCAGATAGTTAAGATTCATAGTGTTCATGAGTGTCTTTTAAGAAAGCATAGAATGAAAATCCAACTGTGATGATTTTTTTCTGTTGTTTGTGTAGCTCAATGACAAACCTGTTCAGCATCGTGAAGTCATGAATCATGAATCAAACTTGTTTAAGAGCTACTTCAAGCTAATTGAACTTATGAAAGGAGGGTATGTGAAATTCTGTTTTTAATATATAGTATAATGTGTGTACATACCATGCATTATAACATTGAGTTCTTACCGATAAATTCACCAGACCTGAATGTCTTTACATTGTTACTATGCCTTTAGAAACACCTGATTAACTATGCGGCCTGAGGCTGAGCCACAATCCCGGACAAAAGTAGTTGGGACACGTGAACTGAATCTCATATCCCCCATCACTGGTCACCCTAATCAATGTTGGAAAATGTCACCGTTTTTTTTTTTTTTTCCAAAGAAAAGGGAAGAACCACATGATTATCAACATTGTAAGTGGGGGGTGGGGGTGGGGGGAGGGAAACTTGCTCAAGGTGTTCCAACTTTTTCATCTGGGATATCAGCCGGTCTTGTTTTGCTACAGTGACTATTTTTTATTTTGTCTGTGAACAGACCCATCATAGACACATAATAGACCATTAATTGCAATATATTTATCACTATCATGTTTCATCTCTAAATTACTTTATCCACAAGCTGACCCTGGGTATTCTTTGATTTTTCCTTGTGTAGCGCAGAGACTGGCTTCAGGAGAGTTGGACCTACAGGATATAAATCACGCTTGCTCAAGTTTAATGATGAGGTAAAGATAATATTATTTCTTCTTGGTCATTTTCTGCTCTTTAGTCAGTTTAGAATTCTTATAGTGATTATACCTTTCCTTCAATGTGAATCTTGGGTATAAGGTCAAATTAGATAATTGATGCTTCTTTAATAATAACAAGATAATATAATAATAATAATAATAATAATTCTATAATATAATAATAATATAATAATATAGCAACAGTAATAATATTATTGAGGGGCAGCAGCTAGGGTGAATCACTGTAAAATTTAAGGCATTCCCTGGCTAAAAATATTCTTAAAACCATTCTCAATAAGCCATTCAAAAGGCCCCCACTGGAGTTCCTGGCTCCAAAGTCATGACAAGCATTAGATTTATAAGCTGATGTTGTTTTCAAAATTCCTTGTTCTAACTGTTCATTGAGTTATGTAAGTGAAACAGTAGATCTTTTGTTGAGTGGAAAATAGAGCAATTATAGGGAACATTAAAACAGTGGCCAAAGGTATCAGTTTTGCAAATCCTGCATGGTCTTGTGACCATATCATTGATTTTAATAGTGCTTCTAACATTGGCATTTATCACATTAGAAGGTTTGTTCTTGGAATCTCAACATACCATCACAACACCCAATGCAGGCCATAACTCTTGTCCACTGCCAGGACAATACATGTACAGCACTCTTTTTAGCAAAATATCTGGCATGCATGTTCATTTCAATAATTTTATTCTATTGTATTCCTTTTTTATTACACCCTATATTAGAATTTGTAGTACCTCAGGCTCTTCAGCATTTAACCTGTTGAACACTGCAGTTTATGCCTTCAAAAGCTTTTGTTTTTAACCGAAGAATCTTTTAAATTTTACTGGATAATTTTTCCCTAGTTAAGTTAATTTTATTCACTGTTTAATTTTACATTTTGTGGCAAATTTAAATGGTTGGTTGTTGGTACAACTCACTCAGCAACGAACCAACCAGTTTTGTTTAATTTAGAATTAAACAATTTAAAAACTAGAAAATGTATCAAATTTATAAATTAACTCATGCCTCTGATACATGTATATTGTTAAATTCTAGTACACTTCTCCATCTGTGGACATGTACAAGTTCTTAGTATGACAATTGAATTAGGTTCATGTAATTATATCTCCCATTCCAGATAGTGGAACAGACAGCTTTGTCCTGTGTAGAAATAAGTTTTATCATTGTTGTGCTTTTCAATGCATGCCACATTTCGTAAAATGTTCAGCTTATTTCGGCCCAGGCAGCCTAAAGAAAGAGCAAGAATTAAGCATGTAGTATTAAAGTGCTATTTGCAATTGGTAAATGGCATTTTAAATCTTCCTGGAATTCTATGTGATATATCTAAACATTAAAGGGGTTAAAATTTGATCATAGTACCTCTTAGATTGGGTCTCTTTTTGGGAGTCACTAGATTAAACAGGGGGTGTCAAAGGATTAGCAAAAAGAAATGTCAAGCCATTTGAGAAAGGACAAGAAAAATTATACAACTAATAGCAACAAACAGCAATAAACGGTAAGGAATGAGCTGCAGTACTCTTCATATCAAAATAGTTTGGAACAGCAATCACTTTAAAATAGAAAGATATTACCAAAATGCACAATGCTGGATTACCAAAATTGAAGACTCTTTTCTAGGTTACAATTCTGCAGCAAGTTCAAAATTAAAGCAAATTTCTCAACTTACTATGGTCTATGCCATGTAAAAGTGGATCAATATTCTCAAAGGAAATGTTACTTCACCAAGATAATGTAGCAAAGTAATGCTAGAAATAACATCAAGCATAATGCACTGTTCTAAATAAGTAAGTAATGTGACCTGTTGATAAATTGTAAGCAATCTGGTGTTTTTTTTTTTTTGTTTTTTTTTTAATTTTTTTTTTTTATTTACCAATGACATACGTTACTTACATTAAAGTTACTTACAGAAGAATGAAATATCTACAATTAACTTACAATCAAAAATAAATATATAATTAGCTTACGATAACAACTCTACAATATACAATGATGAGGAACACACTTATATATTAACTAACAGTACCGAGATTATTTACTAATAGATTATTCACATGAAATATACAAACGCGATTACATTGCTCACAAACATTAATACTAACAATACTACAAAGCTTGAAAATTAAGAGATACAACAGAAGGGAGAATATTTTAATTAGCTTTGTGCTTTTAACAATGCAAAAAGAAGAAAGAAAAAGAGAAAAAAAAAAAAAAAAAACAGTTACAGTTGTCATGCTGTTCATAAATTAATTTGGGATTAGTACCCACTTTTTTTTAAAATAATCTTTCTTTTTGATCTTACTTTCCATTTCATATTTGATGGCAATTTTAGTACGAAATCCTTGAATTGTGGGTTGAATTTGGCATCTTCTGCAGTCCCATATAAGTAGTTTACCAATGATTATAAAATAGTTCAGTAAGTTGAGTAAAGGGCATGGTTTGCAATCTGGTGTTATTATTATTAAATTCTAAGTTATGTTTGTGTCATAAGTAGAGTAAGTATTGTAAGCAATGTTAAGGTTTTGTAGGGTATTTCACTATTGTAAGTGATGTTACTAGTCAGTGGCGGATCCAGACCTTGAGCTAAGGGGGTTCAGGTTTTGTTCTGCTTGCCCTGCCGGCTTTTCTTCCTTTTGTGATTTCTTTTTCTTTTTACCCAAAATAAGGGGAGGGGGGAGCCAGGCCCCCCAGGCCCCTCCCCTAAATCCGCCACTGCTAGTGGAGTTAAAATTTGTATTGTAAGTAACGTTATTCAGGTGCAATAAAAAATAGCAATAAATGTGAAATATGCAATGTTTCCTTGTGGTAGAAATGTAAAGATTTTGAAGTTTAATTTTAGATCTTTGTATCTTCACTTCACACAATCCCTGATCAGCCAGAGGCTGTCATGCTCCTTGTTTTAAAATTAGGTAATTTATCAGTCTAATTTAATCATAATGTGATTGACCCATTGTCAACTGAAGGTTTTGAGCAAAAGCCTTTTTTTTTTTTTTGACATTTTGGACATTTTCAGACTGGATATGAGCCAAAAAAGCATTTGCACTGATGGCAACATGCATTCCTTTCCACTAGCATTGCTATTTATGATATTTTTGCTCGGGCATGTGTAGAAATCAAAATTTCGAGGAAGTGACATACGTCTTTAGGCTTTTCGGATTTTTAATTTTTTCTTTCACCTTTCCTTTTTCTCCTTTTTAGTGCAGAGTGCACTATTGGGATGGTTTAGGGGGATGCTGTTCGCTAAGGCACTAAGCACTAACGCCATAACGCCATAAGGTGTAAACTTTAATGTTTGTGTAATTAATTAATTTCAACTAATCAATTAGCTATGCCGGTAGGGGGGCTGGGTGGGGTAGGTATCCGAGTGCATTACGCAAAACATGCCATACTTACGTTGCTTTCCTTGATAACATGACAAAAATATATATATGGTTTTGCAAATCTCATGCTATCCTTGTGGTGCCATTCTCTTAAGAACAAAAGCAATTTGCTCCAAACGCATGTGCAGATTAGTTAGCGTCAAAGTCGACTATATGTTAGGTGAAAGATACATTTTATACGGGACTACCCTCGAACGTTGAGTGCTTTCCCTTGTGGTAGAGCATAACGTGTAAGACGCATGCGTTCGAGCATTGCTAGTGTGATAAACTCCGTTCTCGAGTTCAGATGCACGCTTTTTGAGTTATTTTTTTGTAAAAAAAATACCTCTTAGTTGGCGCGTCGGGTATGTTATGGACGGGTCAATGGGTGAGTGAGTGAGTGAGTGAGTGAGTGAGAGATGTATGTATGTCACACCAATCAGATTGGATCTACTATGAACAGCCAATCAAATTTCTTGTTGTAAAGGTAAATGGTTCGTGAGAAACACAAGGTATGTATAAACACAAGGACTTTGGTAATTGAAAAATAAAGAGTGACGTGTATGTTGCCGGTTTGTGATTTTTAGTCTGGTTTGGAGGGGAGTGTGACAGTTACATACGTACATTGGGTTGTTTTAGAGTGCATAATTTTCAGTGTAATGGTGGCTAGTTATGAACGAGATGAGTCTTGAGTTTTGAAGCAGTTCATGAGTAGTAGGCAAATGGCACGAGTTATTTTTATTTTTAATTACAAAGGGTAACTTGATACTTTTGTTTTCACGAATCGTCGGTTCTAGTTCTTAGGACATGTTTTAGAGGAGACGAGACTATTTAGATTTGAAGCAGTTCTAACGTTTACAATAGTAAGTGCAGGTAACGATTGTTTTGTTCTTATTGCATGCAAATATAACGAGATATTTTTATTTTTTAGTTACAATGGGTAATTTGACACTCTTGTTTTTCACAAGGTAGTAAATTCAATTAGAGCTGACGAATCGTCGCGACTTGTTCCCACGAGATGTTTGCTATTTTTAGTTACAAATGGTAACTCGACACTTTTGTTTTTCATATGGGAGTAAATTCAATTAGAGCTTACAAGTTATCGGCTATTGTTCCCAGGATATTAAACAAAAAAGAAGCTTTCCTTTCTAGAGTGTTGTTACGTCTCTGCAGTAGCAGTTTAATATTTTTATTTGATGGGCATTTTATGACATTCTTTCCAGTCCGCTATTTTTAAAGGTAAAAAGTATGAAAACTGTTCAAATGTTCTTTGAAGACTGTGTGGCACCAAGTTAAAGTGCAATTTAATTAAATCAGACTTTCAACGTGTCAGAGAGGTTTTTTCTCTTTCTTTAAATTTTCGGTGAAGTAGTGTTGTTGCGTTGTGTTGTGTAAAAAGGGTAAACTTACTACTCGTATAAAATGCGAAAAGTTCTCTTAACTTGAGTATTTTTGAGCAAAAATTCCTCTTGGGGGCTGGAAGGCTTCCCGAGGGGGTACTCCCAGAAAAATTGGTTGGGGGTGTGCGGCCCGCTTCCCAAAACCCTTACCCTGTTTATGACCAAAATCTGCGATATTCCTTACCCTATTTATGACCTGACCAAAAATTCGAAACCCTATTTACGACCTGACCCTCAAATCAAAACCCTGTTTCAGACCTGCGTTATAATTAGCTCCCTAGTTCAAGCCAATGTTAAATTACCGCAAACATGTAAATTTGTGAAGGGCTTTTGTTGATTTTCTTTTCGATAATGATGAAAAAGTGGCTTCTTCTTAAAGCATACCCATATCAAGGCTAGAGTGCAAAAACCGTACCCTATTTATGACCAAAATGGCCAAAATCAGCTAAAATCGATACCCTATTTATGACCAAAACGGCTGAAAAACCATACCCTTCGGTGCCGTACAGACCTATATAGTCCATATAAGATCACGTAGTCCTTCCCCGGGGAAGGGCTGCGTGATCGATGAGTGAGGGGGTTATGCATGTGCGCGTGTCAGACCAATCACAGTGTGGGTTGTATCAAAGAACGAATAAAATTGCCTGTTAGAAAATAAGATGGTATCTACATTAATCTGGAGACGTGTCAGATTACTGTAGTTTGTTCAGTCAAACATTTTATGGCTTACTATTTAGTTATCTTACCATTACCGATGTAACATCGTATGTACATCATAAACTCGCAGTTTCTTTCTTGCTGTACATCGCAACCAAAAAAGCTTGTCAAATCAACCAAATCATTACTGTAAACAGTTCCATGAATGCTCCTATCTGCGAGACTTATAGTTCACAAAAAAATAACTCTTGCACGCCTTGCGTGCCTATGTTTTATATTTTGTTATGAGTGATATCACACTTTCGTTTTGGCTGGGGATAGCAGTTATATTTCAGGTAACGTCAGTTCTCCTTTTTTAGTGCAAAGAACGCTACTGTGACTGCGTATCTTCAGGAATCTTCCCTAGCTCGATTCAAGAAATGTCGTCTGCTGTTTTATAACTATTGTGTGTTTGCCAGGGTTAAAATAGAGAATGGGAACATATTGCTTCTCCTTAGCAGCTTGTTTGTTTCCTCTTCTATGAAAGAGAGCCCAAAGTTCATATTCAGCCGAAACTTTCCCGCGTTAGTACATGTAAAACTAGTAAATTTGTGACAAAAGAAACTTCGTTATTATTGCTGCAGACCCTGAAACCTCCAATGAATTTCATCTGTCGATGAGGTGACTCGCTCACCGATGTGGGATATAATTTCGGTCAAGTAAAGATCTCTACCATTATACTTCTCGTTGAAACGCTCCTTAGTTGTGTTACTCAATAACATTGTGTATTAGTTTGGTGTGGTTTTATTGTTTACACCAACTCGGCTGGCAACAGAATTAGAACGCACTATTCCGTGATTCGACGTGACTATTTGATAATTAGATTAGATCTTGTTTATCGGTGAAATGAAAATTTACGTTTTGAATAAAACAAAATCGTTCCTCTTCGACTTTTCAGCAGAAATGTAACTTTTATATTCCATTTATCTCCAGCAGCGAGTTAAAAAAATACACATCTTTCTTATATTTTCGTGGAAAAAAAGGTATCTTGTTACATACATTGGCGAGGAAAACAAAAGTATCAAATTACAAACGTTGGCGTGAAAAGTAATGCTACAAAATAAACGAAACTCAAGATAAAATACCACAATGAATTTAAAACCGTCTTGACAAACGGTAATTGTAAGTTATTTTTGGGCAAAACACAAACAGGAAACACACACACTGCTAAGATTATGTCTTATCAAGTTTTTGTCCGCTCATATTCTGCAAAGGGGAAAAGGCCTAGTTGACTACCAAGGGAGTGAACGGCATGGGCGAGGACCTGTTTGAATACTGTATCAGAGCCGTAAATTACACTCTGTACTATCTGAGATTGTCTCACTAGTCGTATCTTTTTGCTGCAGTTGTTTACCTTCTACTAGGCGTGTTTCCAGTTCAAGAATTTGCAAGAAAGCATCACCGAGGCCAGGGCCGTAGCCAGAAACAAATTATGACTGAGGCAGTGTCCAAGAATTGAGTTGTGACTGAGGCAATGTCTGTGGTGTAATTGTCTTCCTGGGAATTTAGGGTGTTTTTGATGACTATAAACAACAAAAACGAAAGAAAAATTGCCCGTTACTAGCTACGGCCTTGGAGGCGGGAATTCTTACACTGAGAAGCCAAGTGTAGTTGAGGGAAATTTCTGAGCATTTTCGTGCATACTTCACGCATATATCAGGTTCAATTGCCCCAATCACTCTGATCTGGGTATCATTGGAAAGATCTTTTCCTCCTGCAGTGTAAGTGATGCCAATTTTGGTCAAAGCTGATGATGTCAGAAGTGGAGCAAGGGCCAACGCTCGTCATGGCTGGTTACGGCCAGCACAGGCGTCAATGGGTTAAACCAGAACACGTTTTTATTATTGCCCAGTTATAGTAACTGTAGAGTATATAGGGTTCCTCTGTGTTTTGCAGTTTTAAACCATTAAAGGTTAACAAGCTATTTTGTGGGGAGAAGTAGCTACATGCAAGTGGCTGGACGTACATGTATATCGTAGCTTGATCCTTGAAATACCATTATAAACTTCAGTATACTAAATGGAAAAATTTCTTTGCAATGGTTGTAGGGGAGAAACAACGTCCGCATGACTGAGGTGGCATATGTTAAGGAAAGTGTTACTCCAGACAATGTCTACATCATTGATAATGGCCTGATGCTTTACCAGGTGAGTTAATTAAGCTCTCTATGTGAATGTTTGACGCTTTCTGAAACATTCTGGATTGGTATGTTTATTTTTTTGTACTATAAAAAGATTTAAGCAAGGCTACGCATGTTAACTACTGTTCCTGATTAGAACTTATTTCTATTTACAAGGCTAAAAACGTTAAAAAGTGAAAAACACCGAACGTTTTCGACACTACTTGTAGGTCATCTTCAAGATAAGGAAAGACTGTCCGCTAATTGCGTATTTAATATATCAGTTACATAATTCCGGATCCTTTTCGAGGATTTTACGCTCTGTAATGGATTGAGCCGTGCAAAGTATGCGCCAGCTAAAAGAATGTGAAGGATTCAACACTGCCTCTGGACAAGATAGCAGGGACTTCCAACCAACCCGTCTTCCCTCTGCAATGTCACTAAAAACACGGCATTCAGCTTCAATGGCTGCATCTACAAACAAATCGATGGATGCGTTATGGGGAATCCTTTATCTCCTGTCCTCGCAAATATCTCATGGTTAAATTGGAGTCAGATGTTGTCCGACCCTTTAACCCACAACCCTATAACCGGTACGTTGATGATTGTTTCTTCAAAAAGGAGAAAGATAAAAAGAGATAAGCCTGATGATCTGCTTGAACGTCTTAACAATTACCATCCTAACATTGTTTTCACTGTCGAAGAAAATTCCGACCATTTCCTTGACACTGCTTCCACTTATGACAACCAAGTCTACAAGAAACCGGGAAAACTACCTACGCATTGGAAGTCGGAAATTAAACTCCCACAAAATCGAAAATTAATTGCATCACTGGCGCCCTCCACAGGGCCAAACGTATCTCTTCGGATTTTAACAACGAAATCAAAAAAATTGAAAAAAAATTATCTAATTGCTGGATACCCCACGCGTTTTATTTGCCAAACAGTGAACAGTTTCCTGAATGATTCGCCTGTAGACAAGAACACAAGAAAGAACACAAGAAGAACACAAGAAAGTTTTCATTAAGCTCCCTTACTGTAATAAGAAGGAAAAACTTAGTAAAACTTTCATTCCCAAACTAAACAATTTCACGAACTCCAAGTACATTTTCATTATCCTCTGGCAAACAAGACAACACAAGCCTTTTCAACCTTAAAGACATAAACACTCACAGATCACACGCAGTCTATTCAGGAGACTGTTCCTGCGGTGAGAGTTACATAAGTGAGACCATGAGAAATGTGCAGGTGCTATTTGATGAACATACTAGCAGTTGTCACTACTCTGAACCTGCCCGCTATCTACATGTGAATCCTTCACATTCTTTAAGCTGGCGCATACTTTGCACTGCTCAATCCACTACAAAGCGCAAAATCCTCGAAGGCCTAATGACAATGGATACCATCTTTAAACAAACGAATTCATTGCTACATTGCGAAACTGTTTCCATCAGGAATTACGTAACTGATATATAAAATACGCAATTAGCGGACGGTCTTTACTTGCCCTGAAGATGAGCTAGTGTCGAAAACGTTCTGTGTTTTTTACTTTTTAACTTTTTAATTAGAAATTATTTTTAAAAATCAAAGCGAATATTATGGACATTAATTAGAACTGTTTGTTAAAAGGTGAATGGCCGTCAGTCTGATAAGGATGAAAGATTCAAAGCCTCACAGTATATAAATCAGCTGAAGGTTAGTCAATTTATTTAGAGCCACCTTAAATTTTCGAAAATTTAAGGTGGCTCTGAGCCCAACCCACAGACGATTTTTAAACTTTGCCAAAAGTAGCGTCTTATCATGCTTATCAAAAGTTGACAATATTAAAAAATTTCACCTTGCCGTTTTTGAAATATAAGCTCCTAAAGCTGTAATTAAGGGTGTTTTTAGGAGGTCATACTGTTGCTATGGTAACCTATTGCGTCACGAAAACGATAACAACTTGTTCACCAATGATTGGGCAGTTTTTTGATACCATGATTGTAGCATCAAGTGATAAAGAGTGGTTATAACGACCCATCAAAATCTAATCGCTGGGATCTGTTTTGAGCCACCTTAACTATAGATTCCAGTATCTACTTAATATATTTTCACTCACATGCGATTGTTCTTAAACCTTTAAGCCCCGGAGAAAAACCTTATTAGTGCAGAGTGCACTATTGGGATGGTTTAGGGGGCTGCTGTTCGCTGAGGCACTAAAGGACTAACACCATGAGGTGTAAACTTTAATGTTTGGTTAATTTATTAATTTCAGTTAATCAATTAGCCTTGCAGGAAGGGGGGCTTGGTGGGTTAGGTACCAGCCGAGTGCACAACGCAAAAACGTGTCACATGTAC
>NW_028301547.1:10782500-10855000 GCF_042242905.1 Orbicella faveolata | reverse complement strand
GACCTCCTGCTCGGTTAATAAGAGCTAATTATTGGCATCCTAATCTAAGCCTTGTCAGGCTAATTCTGTGTGCTGGCCTTGTAATTAATGTCAGGTAGTTTTAAAATTGATAATTATTTTTAACTTCCTTTTGTGTAAATTTCTCTCTTGAACTTGTTGATGACCTATTCTGGGTTTCAAGCCAGTTCTGTAAATATTGATTCCTGATGGTTTTCTTTATAACTAATCGTGCATTCTTGATATGTTGCTGGGTTGCTGGTTCTTTTACTTAACACTTTTTATTGATTTCTCCTTTCTGTTGAATGTCAAAGAAAGGTGTATGTTTTGCTGCATATTGAAATGCTTCTCGTAACATAACGTTGTTAGTGGAATTCTTCAATCTTTGCCAGTAGCTGAAGATTGATGCGTTTATGTCGATGCTTAAAGGGTACCGCTCAAGCTCTGCTCTGCAAGCAATATTTTCTGTCTACCATGGAACGTTTAATGACTGTTGACAAAACTTTATATGAACTTGCTCAATTGTACTTTTATCAAAGGTGTTTTGTATGATAATAGTTCCGGTCCCCAAATTTCGCATGCGTAAAGTAACACGGGTTTAACCAGGGCATTAAAGAGTTTGTTCTTAATCGTAATTGTTGCTGTATCATCTGTGTTAGAGAAGGATCGATTTATTATCGAGAGAACTTTGATGGCTTTTTTTGCTAAGAATTTCTCTTGCGTAGGTGAAACGACCAGATGACATCATTTCTATACCTAAATATGTTTGTTTCTCAACAATTTGTTAAGTTTCATTGTCATTTAAAATTTACCTTCTTCCTGTTTTGACCGTTACAACTGAGTATAATTATGTTTGACTTTTTGGTGTCAACTTTGAGCTTCCAATCTTGAGCATGTTTATGAATTACATCAAGCGATTGTTGCAGCCCTTCTGGAGAAGGGCTGATGACTAGCAAATCATCTGCATACATTAAGCAGTTTAGAGATGGATTTCCTAACACCACGCCTGGGCATTTGTTCTGTTTAAAATATTGCGGTAAATCATTCATAAATAAAGAAAATAAAACTGGACTTGAACCATCACCTTGCCTTACCCCCTTGTCACATGAAAATAGGTCTGTAAGTGTGTTCTGGTCAATTTTAACACAACTCTTAATTGAGGAATACATGGACTTTATGACATTCAAGAATTTTCCTTGAATTCGGTATTTGTGTAATTTATGGATCATACCGCATTGCCATACACTATCAAAGCTTTCTCGTAATCAATGAAATCAACATAAAGCTTTTTATGTTGTTTGGTGTATTTATGGAGTAGTTGGCGGAGAATAAACTATCCGTGGTTCTACCGTTTGGTCTGAACCCAAACTGTTCTGGATTTAAAATATTGTGTTGCTCAATAGACTAATTTCATCAGTTTTGTAAAATTGATGTGAACAGTTTCCCCAAGCAGATGGTTAAAGTGATCCCTCTGTAATTGGCTGGGCATTTCTTGTCACCTTTCTTTTTGTATATTGGTTTTATAACACCTATGTTCCATTCAGTTGGGAAGGTGCCGGTTTCAATGATGTCATTGAATATTCTTTCTAGAGAAGAAATGAGATAATACCGTCCGTGTTTGATCATGTCATTTGGAAGAGTGTCCGTACCACATGCTTATTTTATTTTTGAGATTAGAAATTTGATCATGAATTTCTTTCACGGTGATCACAGGCGGCCCAGACTTTGAATATGATTAATACGTGACATTATGCTGTTGACGATTGCGTTACAATTTTAGCCGCTTATAAGACAATGTATGAGAATGCTTCGAAAATTACTCTAAATGCTACGTTTAAGCGAGTTTCACTTTCTGGCGGTTTGCTTCCCCTAAAGAGAAACGAAAGGCGGGCGACCCACTGGCCCGACGGCCCGCACTCAAAGATCCGTAAATTCCACAAAAATGGTCTAATCTCGTCAAAATTGCCTCATGGCAGCCGTCGATAACTCTTCCCATTCGCTTTCTCCCAAGGTTCCAAAGTTTATCTTGACCGCCCGAGAATCGCTGGTTTTCCAGCTCTTGCTTTCCATTTCTGCTCTGTCTCGATCCGTAACCGATTATCTTGGCCGCAGGATTTGAATTTCTAGCTTAACGACCTCGCCATCGTGACAAAGTCGCCTCCAACCGTCGAGAGGCACGGGGCATTGGTCAGTTACTCGTTGCCATCTCTCGCTGCAGTTAACGGTGCTTTTAGGCGCTAAATTCAGCTTAACATTGTTTGCTTTTTGTATTTTTGCAGTTAACAGTGCTTTTAGACGCTAATTTCAGTTATACACCGCGGCACGGTGCAATTTGCATGATCAAAAAATGCCCCGTGCCTCTCGACGGTTGGTGGCGACTTTGTCACGATAGCGAGGTCGTTAAGCTAGAAATTCAAATCCTGCGGCCAAGATAATCGGTTACGGATCGAGACGGAGCAGAAATGGAAAGCAAGAGCTGGAAAACCAGCGATTCTCGGGCGGTCAAGGTAAACTTTGGAACCTTGGGAGAAAGCGAATGGGAAGAAGAGTTATCGACGGCTGCAATGAGGCAATTTTGACGAGATTAGACCATTTTTGTGGAATTTACGGAGCTTTGAGTGCGGGCCGTCCGGCCAGTGGGTCGCCCGCTTTTCGTTTCTCTTTAGGGAAGCAAACCGCCAGAAAGTGAAACTCGCCTAAATGGCTCTAAACCACCTCCAATAACCCAGAGACATCAAAATAACGCAATGCAAACATAAGGTAAGCCATTTTATTCAAATTGTTTTCTACACGTAGCATTAAGAGTAATTTTCGAAGCATTCTTATACATTGTCTTTTTAACGGCTAAAATTGTAACGCAATCGTCAACAGCATAATGTCACGTATTAATCTTATTCAACGTCGGGGCCGCCTATGATCAGAACTGTCGTCAATCGGTTCACTTTTTCGAATTTTGTTTATCAGTTTCCAGAAATCTCCGCTTTGGTTGGAATTCAAGGTGTTTATTTCATTTAAAAGTTGATTTTTATATCTTTTATACACCTTTTTTATCAGCTTTTTGTATTTCTTTTTAAGATCAAAATATTGTCGCAGTGATCGAGGAGTTTTGGGATTAATTTTGTTCCCAAGTTTCTGCAGCTTATTCTTTAACTGTCTGCAAGTATTATCATGCCATAATTTGTTTGTTTTTTGGTCTTTTTACGCGTTTTACTACGTGATGGTACTAGGCTAAGTTCTGCAACTGATTTTAGTATTTGTTTGAACTGTGAAATCTCCTCATCTATTGAGCTATTGTGTTCTGCACTAAAAGATTTAAGCCTGTTTTGAATATCAAAATTCGACAATGTACTTATGAATTTATCTTTGGATTCTGGCTTCCAAAGAAATTTGGTGAAGCAGTTTCGCGAGGATTCCTCTGTTCTTGGAGGTTGTTTTGGGGCGTTGTTGCTGTACATGATGCCACGATTACGGCAAGTCAATGTGAGAGTGATAGGGCAGTGATCAGAATATGGTTTCAAAGCTTGTACTTGAAATCCTAACTCTGTTTTTTTGAAGATCTTCGCTGACTATTCCGTAATCAACGGTGCTTGCCCCGTTGTATTGATACGATGTTAACATTCCGTCTTGATCACCTACAACTTTATGCTAATGCACGTTGTTCAATATTTTTGGTGTTGTGTGTTTTCCTTGATAGGACCCAACTGATGATGATTTTGAGCCTACCATCAAGAAACTAAGTGATGCTAGTGGACAGCTGGAAATGACTGACGTGAACGGGTTCTCCAAGGGTGTGCTGAACAGCAACGATGGTGAGAAAAATTGTGATCGGTGGAATATTTCAAGATTTTTGTCAACTTGCGGTTGTCGTTTCTTAAGCAGTGACAATACAGATTCCAAAAAGTTTGTGCCAGTTTTAGCTTGTGTAACCGTACAAATGTAGTTACCTTTGTGATTCGATTTAGCTCCCGGGAGTGATAATTTACTTTGGGTAGCACAAGGGAGGGTGCTCATTGCAGATGGGCGCTCAGCTCTTTTAGAACATATACTGAATGTTGCACAACAAGTACATCAACACAGGAACTGTGACAACAGGGGCTGTGATAGTTGTAATGTTCAATATTCAATGGAGGGCATTTATTAGAAAAAGGGCGCTTACTGGATGTGCAACTATCTGTCAACAACCTTGAAAAGCCAAACCTGTGCGATTTTTATCACAACGTGTGCATACCTTGGATATTTTAATACTTTTAGTCCGTTAGAAATTCCTTATTCATTTTAATTATATTGTGTCGGACCCGTTGTTGTTTGTTTTGTCTCATTTCTCTGCAGTATTTGTGGTCGACACTGGCAAACAGTGCTTTATTTGGGTAGGAAGGGGTGCTAGTATTGATGAAAGGCACAAATCTATGGAATACGCTCATGTAAGTAGGTCTAGATATCTATGAATCTAATAAACGGCACGCAATGCATGCAGAAGCGATGACGTTTAAAAATTGTTCTTAGAAGATTGGAACATAAGCAGACAAACTGATTCTTAAACTTTTGGGTTAGAAATTTTAGGGGTTTACATTTAGGGTAGTCCATTGGCGGTTCATTCAAGTAGTTCATGTACCAGGTCCATCTTGTTAGTCCATGTGCTAGGGGTCAGCGAAACGTACCAACCCAAATACAAAGCACTCCGCTGAAAAGTTCCTCCCTCTGAAATCAACACCTTATTATCTTAAGATATTTGGCAAAGCTAATTACCTCACCGGAAATTAATTTGTTGTTTTAACCATATACTTGTCCAAGAGAAAATAATTTTCTCTTGACTTGTCATATCGCGTGTGCGACCCGCTTGGTCTATCTAAAATTGTATGTATCGAAGATATGTTGTTACGAGTTTGCTCGTGAGCGCAAATTTATTCGACACTATAAAGCAAAATCCACCCCCAAATCTTCGTTTAAAAGCTGAAATTAAAAGCACTCCGCTGATCCTGCAAACAACAAAGGAAAGCCGCAAAGTACAAGTTTCTCTCTCTGAAATCGACACCTTATTATCTTTAAAGATATTTGGCAACGCTAATTAATTCACAGAAAATTAATTTGTTGTTGACCGTATACTTGTCATCAATGAACATTCGTATTGTCTTTACCCTGACAAAACGATTATTGATTGTTTAATCACAACCACTCTTTCGTTGAGAGAAAATATAAAACAGCACATTTCCAAACTTCGTAAAAAACTGAAAACTGCAAATGAATCGTACGCTGACTTCATTATCACTGATGTAAACTGTATATTTCAGTGCTCATACAATGCTCATTCAATTCACTTCAAGACTGGCAAAAGTACAACTGCGCTACCAATCCGTAAATTTTATGTAGACCCCTCAGCTATCGCGTGTGCGACTTGCTTGTCTATCTAAATTTGTATGTATGGACGATATGTTCTTATTACGAGTTTGCCAGTGAGCGCAAATTTATCCGACACTGTATAAACCAAAATCAATCCCTAAATCTTCGTTTAAAAGCTGAAATTAAAAGCACTCCGCTGATCCTACAAACAGCAAAGGAAAGCCGCAAAAGAAAAACCGCAAAGGAATGTTACTCTCTCTGAAATCGACACCTTATTATATTTAAAAATATTTGGCAACACTAATTACCTCACCGGAAATTAATTTGTTGTTTTAACTATATACTTGTCATATCGATTAAAAGCAGTCTGCTGATCCTACAAACAGCAAAGGTTTTGGTTTTTGTTTGTTTGTTTTGTTTTTTGTTTTTTTTTTAATTTTACATTTGGCTTTCACGGCTTTCATCTAAAAAAGTTGAAAAATCCAATATGATTTTTGAACTGGCGCGCGGAAGAAAATTTAGTGGTGAACAATAAAGACAATAGAGGGTTTGTCTCGGAACTATCGGTCTGATAGTTGCCCCTTGGAAATTTGATGTTCTTAAAACTAACATATTTGCTTTAAGCACATCAAATTTCCGCGGGGCAACTATCAGCCGATATTTCCTCGACAGAAACAATCTATTGTTTAAATAGAAATCTCGAGCTCGTAATCTAATTGTTTATTAGTATAAATCTACTAGTCGTTCAAAACTTTATCTAAATCCTCTTCACAGACACTTCGAAATCGCCAAGAAGCGGCCATCATTTCCAAGCGCACACTGCTACGCTACTCACTATCTATCACAGAATAGATAGTGAGTAGCGTAGCCAATCAGAGAACGCCATTCGTGATAGAACGCTAGTAGATTTATACTAAAACTCGATAGAAACACAGAGAACATTTTTTCTATTTCTTTTAGAGAACACCGCGACCGGAAAAAGGAAAACAACTTGTTAACTTTGATTATCAAAGCGTAAATTCTCTTTGTTCGCACCATCATTACGTCAACAGCTCGTGCTAGGTCTGCGTTTCTATCGAGTTTTAGTAAAAATCTACTTGTGTTCTATCACGAATGCCTTTGCCCGCAGAAAAGAACATGAATCTTGTTCCGAACCGTGTTTGTTTATTTATTTTTTTGCTTGTTTATGTAGTATTTGTGTTTTTGCGGGAGGCACAGTGACCTTTGTATAGTTGATGCATTGTACTCTTGATCGAATAATCCCGTTCAAGCCATGGCAGTCTTGTTCAACACTCTAGAGACGTTTCTGCAAGGTGTTGCATTTCAGCAATGGTTGAAACCATGAAATGAATGGGTAGTATAAAGCTCTCGGCTTTATTTCTTTCTCACAACAACACAAACAAAACTGGCACTGACAGCTGTTTTCATGGCATTATAATAGCTACTGTCCATTAGTTAAAATTCAGCTTGTTAGGGAAGCCTGGAGGCAAAAATAAGTGAAAAAAATCACGCACATTCAATGTTCTTTGCTCGAGTCCTATACATGTTCCTCGCTGCCTAGCTCTCAATTTTAATACATCGAAAACAATCTATTGGAGTCGAGGTTACGAGGCAGCCATTATAATAGCTGTACAGGTATCTTGATTTTCGGATGTCTGCGTTACGTCCACAGTATCAAGGGCAGCGCATGGCATAAGGTTCATGTGGTGATAGCTAACGGCAACTCTTGGAAGCTACATTCTAGTCGAACTGGTGATCAAAACGGTCGATGATAGAACTAAGATATCTCAAAGCCTTATCACTTTGCGAGCAATGAGAGTCCGCTAACGATATTTATCCCGGAAGGAAAAATGTGAGCTTATCATCAGCTTGAATTATTCCGCTGTTGGGAAACGACAGAAATTACTGCAAAATATTTCTAATCCGAGAAAGCAATGTAAATACTGATAAACATATTTACAGTCCATGCAACTCGACTAGTAGTCCTGAACTATAAATAGTCCATCCTTGGATTCCCACATTGTTTTAGTTTCTTTTTTGGTCGGTGAAGATTGCTGTTTGACTCAATGTAAGCTTTATTTCAGGCTGAGAAGAGACAGCGTGTATATGAAAGTGAAGAATGATCATCGCAGTAAATTTTCCAATTTAAGCAATTGGAAAGAAGAGGCCTGAAAAAACTCAGGGCTTCAACGGGATTCGAACCCGTGACCTCCGCGATACTGGTGCGATGCTCTACCAACTGAGCTATGAACCCACACATTGGGAGCGAGGTCAATTAATTGAGTTCATATCTTCCCGTGAGGAGTGAAATGATGTGAAGTATATATGAAATAATTCATATTTGAACTGCGGTTGTAGATGAAAGTGAAGAATGATCATCGCAGTAAATAAATTGGAAAATTTATTTATTTGCTTAAATTTATTTGCTTAAATTGGAAAATTTACTGCGATGATCATTCTTCAATTTCATCTACAACCGCGGTTCAAATATGAATTATTTCATATATACTTCACATCATTTCACTCCTCACGGGAAGATATGAACTCAATTAATTGACCTCGCTCCCAATGTGTGGCTTCATAGCTCAGTTGGTAGAGCATCGCACCAGTATCGCGGAGGTCACGGGTTCGAATCCCGTTGAAGCCCTGATTTTTTTCAGGCTTCTTCTTTCCAATTGCTTAAATTGGAAAATTTACTGCGATGATCATTCTTCACTTTCATCTACAACCGCGGTTCAAATATGAATTATTTCATATATACTTCACATCACAGCGTATATATGTTGCATGCCGTGACGGCTTCAAAACTTTCAACAGTCGCCTTTCGAAGTTTAGACGCACGAAATACCACGAACAGCTCGTTCACAAATATAGACCGAAGGTAAAAAAAAAAACTGCAACATAAAAAAGACTTCACGCTGACAAACTGAGATATTTCCCAGACTTTCCAACTTCCTCAGGTTTTATTGAATTAAAAATCTCGCACTAAAATTAAAAACAAAGCTACTTTTGAATTTTAGTGATTATTGCATCTTCATTTAATAGTGACATAGCTTCAACGATTTTTTATGTTTATTCAAAGATACCGTATACATCTGAGGATCTCTGAGTTTTTCACTATTTGCCCTGGTAGAGTGACGCCCACTTGTCGAAAATTGTGTGGTGTTGCAAGAATTCAATGATTCGTTCACCGGTCGCTCCACAGTTACTAGCACAGGGCCTTGCCTAGGTTTATATTCTCTTTGAAAACCTCTAGTAGCTAGGATGTTTGCAATTTAGCGGAAACGTGCCTTCGTTTAACAAAGTTATGTCTATGTGTTTTAGTTTGAACCCTCATCAACAACCGTCATATTATTATCCTTTTGCTTTGCTTAGAACTACTTGAGGACCACTAAGCATTCATTGGTCCCAGTGACATGTGTGAAGGAGGGCCAGTCCTCAGCGGAGTTTGATGCTGTGTTTTGAACTGTCAGCAAGGTAGGAACAATACATCGATCCGTTCTCCACCCAACGTTGAAGCAAACAGATTTTTATAATTACTACTAGTGTGGTTCTCAGTCGTTGTAATTGTTTGGTAGTTTTTTTTTTTTCTGCTTACTGAGCTAAATAAAAAGTTCAAGACATCTTCCAGTACTACTCAACCGATTGGGTAACGTATTGGCTTTCCAGGCAGCAGCGGCTCTATACCTAAACAGGCCTTGACGTGTGTTACCGCGCTCAACATATTTCCGCTTGTAGTTCTGACTGGTTGATTATTTTGCAGTTGACTACACTGGTTGTGGTTTAACGGCAGTCCTTAGATTACCGTTCCAAGATGTACAGTTGTCTGGACATCTTCTTTTATTTAGTCTTTGGTTCTCATCTTCAAAAATGATCAGTTTTCGTTTTCTTCTGTCAATTGTCCATAACCGCATTCTTCAGCCTTTAGTTACTCTGACTGTCACGACACCCATTCTCGAATAAAGGAATTCGCAGGCAAGATAGTTGTCACTTAAATCTTTCTTCCTCAATACTCTTAACTGTAAGTTCAGTTCTGTACTATCGGTTTGTGTCTTATGAATCAATGTGGTGTTATCGTTTCCACAAATAAAAAATAACCATTTCACGTCAATTTTTATTTTCAGCACATTTTCAAGAGCTGAATGACGGCCTGACAAACACTGAACCTGTTCAGTCTTAATTTTCTAGTTCAGAGTGCTTTACAGATTTTTAATCGTGGGTTTATAGTAAGGTGTACTTGTCATAAACGTGATTGAGATACCAGTAGGTTTTCACTCGTAAGGGCTTTTGTATGTTTTCTAAACGTCAAGTATTTCCTTATATCAGATAACAAAAAAACCTTTTGTGCGCTGATACATTGAACTACTCCTTAGCCAACTTGTTCGTAGTACAATCTCGTTTTTGTGCGAGTAAAACTTAGTTGAAGCCTCTTCTGTATGGTAAAAGACCGTTGCTAATGTATTTTTTAACGTTATGATACCTAAATCTTCAACAGTTCATTGCAGTGAAGTACTTAGTTACGGTAACGAAGTCTGTCACGCTGAAGTTAAACTAAGGTCTAAAATAAAGGTGTATTGTTGACCTTGTGTGTGTAGTTTATACTGCATCTGCGCCTTTGTGCCGGCGTACTGCCGAGTAACCCCTTATACACCAGTGCGACTCCGACAATCCCGCGGTTTTTGGATAGTTGTTTAGCAACGTGTGATTTCTCTATGGACCATGCTAGTATAGTTATTTATAGAATGCTATTAGGCATTTTTAAGGAGGGTCGTCAGGTTGTAAAGTACACACTTGCGTACAATTGATACGATCTAGTCTTCAATTTAGGTGCGTTATTTGGGGGCATATACGCAATGACCTGCGTTTCATGACTGCCACTGTGAAGCAGGCCGTACGTTTAGGGCAGCGCACAAACGACGAGACCTACGTCGCCATCTCGTTGAACAAACCTGCGGAAACTTAAACACCGTCCCAGCTTATGTACAAAGCATTCGCGAACTGCCTGCATTATTCTTCAAGTGCTTCTTCCAACATAATTACGCCCTCTGTCGGAGGGTTAGTATTTTCTGGATGGGGATTGGGCCTAGAAACCGACCGACCTAGAAATTTCTTTGAAAATCGAAAAACTGCTTTTAAAGTCACTCCAACCGAAAAACCGCCGAAAATAATGATCGAAACTGCATATTCACAAACTTGAAACCACCAAGCTTGATACTGCACCAAACGATGTGTACTTTTTATTTGTTTTTCGGTTGAATCCGTTGCCTCAACTTTTCAGCTTACTATTACCCATCGACTACCACATGTAGATTTTTCACAGAAACGGCTATTAAATGTTCAAAATGCCTATTCTAGGCAGAACCTCATCTGAGCATACAAATTAATATTCCCCTCCACTTCGAGGTACAGAGAAGATGATTCTAATCTCCAAATCTATTTTTTTTTTTCTTATTCGCGGAAGACACAGTGGCCGGTTTGCCCTTAGACGTCGAGAGAGCGAATTGTGGAGGTTTCGCGCCCAATCGAGTTCACCCCCAGCATTCATTCTCCGTGCCGGTATTCACGCTTGATTAAAGAACGAGAAAATGTTTCCGACTTTCGGCTGGGGGCTAGCCAGCTCGACCAAACGGACCAAATTTGGCTGCAATGCAGGACTGGCTTAGAGCATTAATTGCAAAAACTGAAAATGCTAACGCTCCCATTTTTCTGGTATGGAAAGGATTGGTTATCAAAATCACTCACCAATTTCAAAACCTGCTTCATGTTGCAGATTACTCAGGCTGATTTGCCTGAATATGTAATTAAGGCAATGTTAATATAACACCAGCATGTACCTGTGAGAAATCTCTCTTGCATAGGAGAGCTACATATAGACAAACTGAGTGGAAAGTTTGCATTTGAGTTAAAGCTCATACACACATATAAAGTAGCGGTTCTGGCGCAGTGATAAGCAAGAGGACAACATCCGTCCGAAAAAAGCCCACCAGTTCATTCTCTTCAGACTAAAGCTTCGGAGAATGAACTGGTGGGCTTTTTTCGGACGGATGTTGCCCTCTTGCTTATCACTGCGCCAGAACGGCTACTTTATATGTGTGTGAGTATGTCAGGAAAAAGTGTTGAGTGCGCAGCGCCAGAGCCGCGAGCGCTGCGCCAGAGCCATGTGCGCTGCGCAAGAGCCGGGAGTGCTGCGCCAGAGCCGTGAGAGATGCGTCAGAGCCGTGAGTGCGTATTAGTAAATTAGGCGAAAAAGCGGGTCCAGCAAAGCTGTAACGTTTGTAATAAATATGCGCGGATGTGCCCTTCACTAGTATTTACAAAAGTGCGCCAGAGAAATTTTCCTATTGGAGGAGTGCATGCACAGTGTATACTGCGCCGACATGGCTGCCGCAAGGTATTCGTCCGATGTTCTGCAAATGTTCTACGGCCCAATACCGAGGGAGGAAAGAATAAACCTTCCAGAACCGTTGAAATACGAGGTTCACGCATTATATGACGGGTTTCAAATATCTCAAAACAATTTCCAAGAATGGCTCCGTGTGTGGAGAATGGCAATATCCGAAAGGAACCCAAACAATAAAGATATTTTGAGGTTTGCAAGAGAAAACAAAGAAAAGATCACCGATTTGGTCGAACAAGAAACCCTAAGGTTAAATAGCGTTAAAGTAAGTTTCGGGTTACAAGTGAAGTTCTCAATAGAAAGAAACGACGAAACGCAATTCATGGAGCATTATTTCAAAGAAGACCTACCGCACGTTTTCAAAAAGAATGAAGAGGACCTGATAAGACAAAAATTTGACGAATTCATTGAAAAGGCAAAAGGAGAAATAGAGCACTGGTCCGAGATGGGATCAGGATGGGTGGTTGAAAGGATACAGGTCGCGTACGTGAATGTTGCGCGCTATCAGCCACTTCGCGGAGGGACCTATCTGCCTCTTCCGGCCAAACTGGCGAACAAGAAGGAAATAGTAAACGTGAAAAACAAGGATAACGAATGTTTGAAGTGGGCACTCAGAGCCGCTTTATTCCCTCCGAAAAACGGGAAAGATCCGCAAAGACCAAGCAAATATCCTGTTAACGATGGTATCAACTACGTTGGCATCGATTTCCCCACACCGGTAAAACAGATAGCAAAGCTCGAGGCCCAAAACCCGAAACTCGCAATAAACGTATCTGGCTGGGAAAACGATTGTGTGATCGTACACCACATAAGCAAAAATCAAGCGAACGTGCCGCGGATAAACTTGATGTTGATCGAGTCAGGGGAAATTCAGCACTACTGTTACGTAAAAAGAGAAAGCGCTTTGCTTTTCGATCAGACCAAGTACGAAGGCGCAAAGCACTATTGCATGCTGTGCTTAACCGGGTTCTCAAGAGCAGGCTTGCTGGTGAATCGCAAAAAATATTGCAACGGTGTGAACGGCAGGCCGACAAGGATCGAGATGCCGAAAAAGGGGGAAAACATCCTTTCTTTCCGAAACTTCAAAAAACAGTTGAAGGCGCCTTTCGCTATTTACGCGGACATTGAGGCTCTTGTCAGAAAGATTCATGGCTGTAAGCGTGAGAGAACGCAAACAAGCTACACAGAGAAGACCGAAAGGCACGAGGCATGCGGTTATTCTTACCTTGTTGTGAGAAGCGATGGTGAAGTGGTTGGTTCCAACACTTACAGGGGTGAAAACGCTGTTGGGGAGTTTTTAAGTGCCATTATGCAGGAGGAGGTGAAAATAAGAGAGAGTTTGGCCACACCAAAGCCGATTGAAATGACGTGGAAGGACTGGGAAGACTTCAAGAAAGCGGTCGATTGCCACGTTTGCAACAAAGCTCTGATAAAAGACGAATTCATGGATTCTTTGCCCGTCTGGTACTTTGAAGAAGAACCGGATGAAGAAGGCGTGAGAGAAAAATGGGGTTATTGGGGGCAAGGCCACAAAAAATGTTTCTACATGGCACAGAAAGAGAAGGAGAAGTGGGGATTTCAAAGGCTGAAAAGGATGGAAGATGAAAAAGACAAGTTGGAAACCGAATCACAGGAAAACTGCAAGTACTGTAGAAACCCTTTACTTCAGAAAAACTTCAGAGACGCAGTAAAGGACCATTGCCACATAACTGGCAGGTTTCGCGGAGCCGCGCACGCCGAATGCAACAAGAAACTGCGAATTAACCCGAAGACTGACCCAATACCAGTCGTATTCCACAACCTGAGAGGCTACGACGCGCACCACTTGATGCAAGCGATGTCGAAGCTGGAGAAAGAGGTGAAATGCGTCGCCAACAACATGGAGAAATACATCACATTTTCGGTCGGTAATCTTCGTTTCATCGACAGCTTGAACTTTTTGCAAGGAAGCCTTGATTCACTTGTAAGCGCAACACCGAAGGAGTCGTTGAAAATAACATCAACGATTTCGAAAGGCAGCGACCTGCTTTACAAAAAAGGGATCTATCCTTACGAGTACATGGACTCAAGGGAAAGATTCAGCGAGACAAGGCTTCCGGACAAAGAGAAGTTTTACAGCAAGCTGAACAACGAGCACATAACAGACGAAGAGTACGCGCACGCGCAGGCCGTCTGGGAGGCTTTTGGATGGAAAACGCTGGGCGATTACCACGATCTTTACGTGAAAACTGACGTCGCGCTGCTGGCGGATGTGTTTGAGAACTTCCGAAAACTGTGCCTTGATCAGTACGGGTTGGATCCGGCGCACTATTTCACGTCGCCAGGCTTCTCCTAGGACGCGCTCTTGAAAAAGACTGGGGTCGAGCTTGAGCTCTTCACAGACTACGAAATGCACCTTTTCGTGGAAAGGGGGATGCCGGGTGGAATCTCCATGGTGAGCAACAGGTACGCCCAAGCGAACAACCCGCAAGTACCGGGCTACGACCCCAGCAAGCCAAAAAAATACCTCCTCTATCTCGACGCAAACAATCTTTACGGATGGGTTTTAAGTGGAAACTCGACATACCCACAGAGGAGGAGATTCTTAATATGAAAGAAAACGCGAAGAAGGGGTGCATTCTCGAAGTCGATCTCGAATACCCGCCAGAACTTCACGAGGAGCACAACAGCTATCCCCTGGCGCCGGAGAAAAAGGCCGTAAAAAAGGAGTGGATGTCGGACTACCAAAAGGGGCTGATGAAAGACCTGGACCTGAAACCCCCGGACAGCAAGAAGCTGCTGCTGACGCTTCAAGACAAAAAGAACTACGTTGTGCATTACAGGAACTTGCAGTTTTATCTGAAGCAGGGAATGAAACTGAAGCGTGTGCACAGGGTGCTGGAGTTCGAACAAGAACGCTGGATGGAGCCGTACTTCCGGATTAACACACAGTTCAGGAAGAAAGCGAAGAGCGTCTTCGAACAGAACTTTTACAAGCTCATGAACAACTCCGTTTTCGGCAAAACCATGGAAAACCTGCGCAACCGCGTTGACATAAGAATAGTGCGCAGCAACGAGAGGGACAAAATAAGAAAATTGATCGCCAGCCCTTTGTACTCAAGGCATGTTTTATTCTCAAACGACATGGCGGGGATTGACATGCGAAAAAGCAAACTGCTTCTAAACAAGCCAGTCTACACGGGGATGACGATCCTCGACAACAGCAAGATGTACGACTTCTTTTACAACCAGCTTAAAAAGCAGTACGGCTCGAAGTGCGAGCTCTCGTACACGGACACCGACAGCCTTCTGATTATGATCGAAACAGAAGACGTCTACGAAGACATGAAAAACAACATGGACCTTTACGACACGAGCGACTACCCGAATGAGCATCCTCTCCACTCAAACACGAACAAAAAGGTCTTGGGCAAAATGAAAGACGAATGTGCAGGGACCCCCATCGCAGAGTACGTGGGTCTGAGACCGAAAATGTACTCCATCCTGAAGGCGGACGAAAAAAATATCAAAAAAGCGAAGGGCGTGAAAAAGAACATTGTCAAGAAACAAATAACGCATGAAAATTACAAGGAAACGCTTTTCGGTGGGAAGCAGCAATGGCATGGAATGAACATTCTTCGAAGCGAGGGACACGTGATCTACGGTATGCATCTTAACAAAATTTCGCTTTCGCCATTTGATTCAAAGCGATGGATAGCTGATGATGGTATCAGTACAAAAGCTTACGGGTACATCGGCATGGATGTATTGTCAACATTAACGGATGATGAACTTAGAGGGTTGGAAGCCGAAGTTTCAAAGTTGCTCTGGGGGTAACTGTGTGTTTGGAGGGACAACGAGCAGCTCTTCACGCACGAAGCCCCGCTTGGGCTCGTCGCGCAGATAGTAGAGAACGGGTTGATCCGGTTTGGAAAAAGACCTTTCAATGCCGAAAACTTTCAAAGGCCAGATTGGATCCGTGGCCCTTTTCACGCCCCCATTCAAGCTCGCCGGGCTGGTAGAGATAACGAACTTGGACAAGAGAGGGGAGGATTTTTTCGCGTTTTCCAACAGGCCTCGTGTAAGGTGTCGACGGCCTCGCATAAACAGATTTTTCTTTGATGGCGACGGCGGGTTTCTTGCCGATAAGGCTTGTGACCTCGTTGTTCAAAGCCGAAACAACTTCAGGAAGTCTTTTCCCCCAGGCGGTGGACCACTTGCCCTCAGGGAGAAGCATTTCCACGGCGTACTGGTGCCCGAACAATCGCTCCGCCAGTGTGCGGTTGAAACGTTCGACAATGGCCTGGTCGCGGTGAATGTCAACACGTCCGCGCCGGATAAAGGTTTTGTGCTTTTCCATCTCTTGTGTGACAGCGCCCATGAATTCGCGCCCGGGGTCAACCTGCAGCATTTCAGACCATTCGAGAGGCGAGCGCTTGTAAATCTTCTGAAAAGCCAGGGCGATCTCATCAGAATTTTTCGAAGTCAGGGGTTCGGCCTCTTTGAAGCGGCTGGCCACGTCGACAACGGTCAGCGCGTATTTGAAAACTTTACGGCCGCGAGGGAGCTTGTCGTGCGGCAGAAAAAGCGCCTGATGGACCTTGTTGGGCGTGGCAACGTCGAATTTCGGCCGAGGAATCCGCTTCGGCGCGGGCAGGTATATCTGCCAGAGCGCTTGCCTGATCAGCCACTTTTTTGCGGCTTCTTCAGGTACCTTGGCGGCTTCGGCTAATTTTTTGATCGCGGAGATTCCTTTCCAGTAGCCCCCGGGGCCGTAGTATATCTTTGCGAGTTTGACATCCATATAAGTAAGGCGTAAAAAGGTTTAAAGGAACCGGAAGGCCGCGTAGCCCAGAGCGAGAGTGCCGGCGCCCACGAACGCGAGTCGACCGTTTTTCTGCTGCTCGCTTGGCTGATAGAAATCTGAGAACTTGGGCTCCTTGGGGGGCACCATCTGTTCGTCAGGATGCGCCTGGTTGTAGAGTTTGAAGGCGTAGTCCGTGTTGGTCTGTTCTGCTTGGCCTGCTCTTTTGTTTGCGCATTGGTCGCCATCCAGTCGAGAAGTTGTGTTCGGTCGCGCGTATATTTGGCGTAAGCCGCTTGATAATCTTCGAGAGCCTTGTCGTGGCGCTTTTTTTCTTCAAGCGCGGCTTTGTCGCCCCCGCCGAGCGCCCTCACCAGATAATTCCCGCCGATAAAAGCCGTGGCGTTCAACACAGCCCCGCCAATCATGATCGCGATGCTCGCCATGGCGCGCTATTGAGAGGCTTTTTTTATTCGAAAGAATCACGTGGTCTTCGCCCCGTTGTGGGGCGCGCGGCAGAGCCCCGCTTTCAAACGTTGACGGGGAGGATTTTCTGGTCCTCGAGGTAGTTTTTGAGCCCAATGCTGACCGCCATGACGCCTGTGAACTTCATGTAATTCATAAAGCTGCTGCTGGGATCGGAAGTGAAATTCTCTTTCACAACCTTTTTTGTGGCCCTGCCTATGCCCGCAGCTAATCCCATGAGAGTTGCGGCGTCAATGACGATCTTTACAAGCTTGTTGTCGGACATGGCGCGCTTGATATAAGGAAAGATCGAAAGTTTAAAACAAAATTAATTGGGAGGACCTGTCTTTTCAACTTCCGCGAATTCTTTGATTTTGTCTTCTATTTCAATTTCTCGCCTAACCTCTTGTTTCATTTTTCTCCGCCTTTCTCCCTCTTCAACAAGCATTTCGTCGGTAAGACGTCTCACCATCCTCCAAGTCTTGACGGTGAAATTGGCCCAAAAAAGTGTAATCCCTCCGATTGCTGCTGTATGGATGAGAACCTGCGCAAGGCTCGGCATCGTGATATACATCACACGCAAACGTTCAAAGCATGTTTTTTAATCAAACATTTTTTTTAATCCTTTTGGCCGTGTATCGCGAGCAGGTTCTGGCTCGACACTCGCGGGCTCAGGCGCGGGCTCCGGCGTTTTGAATTTGTCGAACGCGGACTTGATCTCTTTACGTTTGTAAAAAATCCCAAGCAGTGAAACGCCAATGCCGCAAATACCAATCCATTGGTTGAAGCTGAGTCCAAAAAGGCCGCCGCTCTTTGGGCTTTCTCCTTCTGTAGTCGGAGTTGGCTCAGGGGCCTCTGGGGCGGCTTTTGCTTCCTTTTTCGCGTGATAAGCCTCGGCCGCTTTCTTCTGTTCTTCTCGGGCCAGCCGCGTTCTTTCGGCAACCATTTTTCCAGCAGCCACACGCTTGGGGTTTTTTACGCGCTGCGTGGTTGCAGTCGGAGTCGTCGCTTACTGTGTGACATCGGCGGCAGGCGCTGCCTTGGTCTCTACCTGAGGCGCAGTGACGGCGGCAGGCGCGCTCTCAGATTGTTCGGTTGACATTGAAGCGAACCGTATTATAAGCAAATGAAAAAAGTTTAATTGTTAACAAATTGTCAGCAAGACCTAAGCATTTGTTGATGAATGGTGACCATTTATTCTGCAGTTGCTGAGCCAGGTACTCCATCAACGCCCTCAAGCGGGTAGCCGTTTTCATCACGAGAAGGGTGGCTCTGCACGGTCAACTGTGGACTAAAATCAATATGTTTTGTGGTGATCAGCGCCGTGTTGGCCGCGGCAAGAAACCGGCCACACTTCAAAGAAAGGTTGCCGGCCAGATCGGAGAGCTCTTTGTTCAAGATGTAGTCGTTTCTGAACTCTTTCTGATAAGCGTCGATGTCTTTGATGTTGACGACCATTCCGACCGCCTTTGATACAACAAAAATGAAGCTGTCGATCAGGCTTTCCGTTGTCTTCGAGCCCACGTACGTCTCGTAGCGTTTGGCGAATTTCTCGACCTCTTTGTCGCTCAGGCGCTTCACCTGCTCGTGGGTTAGCTGCACTCCGATAGCCTCTTTGGCTTTGCCTGTGGACACCAGCACGACCAGCTGCTCGCGAAGAGCAGGAATGTCGGGAGCGGTTGGAACAAGGCCACCTGCGGGACCACTCGACGGCTCGGGCTCGGTTTGAAGAAGTTTCATAACGTCTTGTAAAGCGGCGTCTTCTGCAGCCATTGTGCAAGGATATATACAGCTTGCATTTTTTTATTCAAATAACTTTTTCCCGTGTGGGTGGCGTAGAGAGAACACAAGATAAGAGAACTTTCGCTCTTTCAGCTTTGAAACCAGACCTTTGTACTCATCCGGGGAGAGCTCGCCGGCGTAATCGTCAAAGATGGCTTTCGTTCTCCTCGCCGAGGGGGTGTAAAAGAGGACGATCGCCGCCACGTTCTCACGGAAGGAAGATGTTATTCCGGTCAACTTCTGGGTTAGCGCCCACACGCTGATGCCCATATGTCGTGCAGAAAAGGCGAGATTCACCAGCTCGCCTGTGCGCCCTTTCACATCTTTGGAGAGGATTTTGAGCGTGTTAGTGCCCTCGTTAAGCCGTCTCACGAGCTTCAACCACCTTTCCACGTCGTGCTGCTCGCAGACTATCACATCCATTCTTGGATCGTTTTCGCCAAGCCGGTGGTAGGTCTTGTTGTGCGTGAACGTCGGGCAGATGAGCACGATGTAGTAGAACTTTCCGCGGAAAGGGCCGTAGAGCTGGTCCACCACGAACCTCGATTTGCCAGAATTGGTCGGCCTCACGATGAGAGCGTTGAAGGGTATCTTGCTCGGGTCCATGTTCATATTCAATTCTGTACAGATTCTAGCTGTCTGTCCATAATGTTGAACTGGGAGTCGGAGATGACGAATACGTGGCATTTCATGTTGCCTGAGCCTTTGGCTTTCCTCTCGATTTCCAGCTGGACCCCGTCCGTACTGTTCACAATGCGCTTGCCACTTCCATGAATTTCTTGGTCCGCCATGGAGCGCATATCAATCAGAAGCCCGAAATTATCTCTGGTGTAAAACTTTGTCACATCCATGTGCTCGGTTTTATTTTTTTCCTTCACGAAGAAGCGTTGGGCCTCTTCCCACATGTCCTTGCCTTCGACGCCGTTGTTGTAAATCATGTTGGGCGAGCCGTTGATTGTGACGCTGACTTTCGTCAGATCCGGGAAGATGTATTTTTCCGAATCTCTGGCTCCGTCGGTATAAGGCTCTATGAACAGTAGCAGGAGGGCTTTTAGCGACCTTTTTTGGGCATCGATTTTGATGTTCTTCCTCGTGTCGGTGTCTTTTTTGAAGGTCACCACTTTGAAACGCATCACGTGGTCATTTGCGAACTCCTTTCCGCTGGAGTAAACGCTATGCGCCTCGTCTGCCAGAGTCTCGCTGCGGATCATATCGTACTCGAGCTGGATGTTTGTCAGCTTGTATTTCAGCTGGGTTGTATCGGAGCCATTGACCGTATGTGCAGCTTCAGCCAGGGTTATTTCGAACGTGAGGTCTTTGTAAAGGGCCTGAGGGTAGAAAACGCCGTGGTCGGTTAGGATCTGATGGTCCAGCCTGACCCGGTACTTGCTCCCGTACCCCTCATTCAGCTTGTTTTCAGCGTCGACGCCCGAGGTTTCCTTGTCTCCAGCGCCTGAGCGGATCTTGCATAGTTTCTCACTCTGAATCCCTTCGAGGATCCTGTTGTCTCTTTCTTCCTGCGAAAGGAAAAGGTCTTCAAAGATTTTGTAGATGTCATAGCCAACCGTGTCATTCAGGGTAGTGCCTCCAAACTTCACGTGCAGCCTGTCAACGAGCGCTCGCGTGACGTTCTGGACAAGGAAGTTGTTGGCGTGCACTCCAGAAATGTCGATGTTAAAGACAAGCGCTAGAGAGTCCGGCACCAGAACCTCGTTCGCGTTCAGCTTGGGCACGTAAACGTACAGAGTATCACCAGGGTTGGCTTCAGTGCGGGAAAAGGTGATCCGCTTCACCGCGCGCTCGGCCTGCATGCCTTGTAATGTTTTTTTGCTGTACGTCGCGCGAAGGTTCTCTGGAACTGACATTGTGTATAACACTCCGGCGATTATTTCTAATTTGAAAAATAATAGGCTTGAAATATATTGCTATGGCGGAAGGCGGTGGCGAATTTGGTTACGAAGACCCGGATCTTGACAATCGGCTTGACCACGATGATGATGGTGATGAAGAACAAGAGGTTGACAGAACCCAACCTTTTCAGCCAGGCGCGGCGTCCACTCCCTACCAACCTGGCGACCCCTACCACGGGGGCGAACAAACGGAAATGCGTACAATGCAGCACGAGCAGTCCGGCCTTCCTGACACTTCTTATCAGGAAGAAACCCCTTTGCTTGGAAGAACACCTTCAATCAGCGATCTACAGAAAGAAAGCTATTTTCGGCAAAAAATCAAAAAAACCTTTGATATGATAAAAGACAAATTCGATAAAGCTAACCTTGAAAAAATCAGAATCAGAAGAGGCACTGGGAAACTTAAGGGAAAAATTGTTGCCGTGGCGCAGGGGCCCAAAAATACCGAGTACAAGATTCTGAAAGAAGACGAGTCAGGCTTAATGAAACGTTTTATGGATAGATTCAAAAATGAACTTGGGCCGGAGTCTAGTGAAATAATAAAAGAAGACCGAGATACAATCAGAGAACAACGCCAAAGACTGAAAGAAGCTGAAAAACAGCTTCAACAGGCGGAAAAATTATCCGCGCAAAGAGAAAAAGAAAAGAGAGTATTGGAAGCTTTGAGAAGTAAAATCGAGCAAACCGGCGCTAAGATTGGTGCCATTCAGGATGAACAAGGTTCGAACCTTGAAAGTGAAGCAGAACTGCGTAGGCTCAAAGAACTGAAAAAGAACTATCAAACCGATCATGAAAACAAGAAAAAAGCTTTTGACTCGCTTTCAAAACAGGCAAAAAACAGAGAAAAGGAACAAGCCAAGGTTGACAGACTCAGGGCCAGCTTCGCAGAAAAAGAAAGTGAAACAAACGCCTTGGAAGAAAGGTACAACCAAACAAAAACGTTGGAAGACCTGAAAGAGCAGGAAAGCGAGCTGCAGCGCCAAAACGAGGAAGACCAGGCGATTATCCAAGATGAGAATGCCTCGCCCTCTGAAAAAGAAGCCGCAGAAGGCAGAGTTGCAGAAAGAAACGAGGAGATCGCACGTTTGCAAACTCAGATCGCGGAAAGGGAAAGGGGGCGGCCTCTCTTGGAAAGGGTCAAAGAGATCTTCAAAAAATACGGCGTGACCTTGACCGCTATTCTTCTCGCCGCTGGGACCACAATCGGAGCTGTCATCGGGGTCCTCACCAGAGGTTTGAAAGCCACCGGCAAAGCTTTGGGAAATGGCCTCAAAGACATTGCCGCGAAACTCGGTTCTCTGCTGCCCGGGCTGATTGGCTCGATTGTGAGCTTCCTGTTCAAAGCTGCCGCCAAGTCGTCGGGTTTCTGGCCGAGCACACCTGGCTGCTCATTCTCGCCGCGGTGGCCTTTTTGTTCGAAGAATATTTTAAGAAGCAGCGTTAACTTACCGCCACCAAGCCATGAACAGCAACGCCGATAATCCAACTACACCGACAATGACAGCCGTTTTGTTAATTTCGTGTTGCGGTGTTTTATCCGGAGCCTCGGGCTCTATTTTTTCCACCGGTGGCTGCGCTCGTTGAGTTTCGGACGAAGATGGTTTCCTGTGGGGTGGAATCCCACGCCCCGATTCGGCTGTTGCGGCCTTGTGTATCGTGTTAGACGGATGGCTGTTGGGCGGGTTAATTTTTGAAGGGCCGACTGCCATGATTTTGAGCCCAGCTTTTTTTGTCTCCGGGTTTACCTCGTTGTTCACCCCCAGTTTCATCCCGTTGACCGCCTGTTTCAGCTTGTTGTTGTAACCGATCGTGCTTGTGATGTTGATTATCATTTGCGCGGGCATGAGCCAGGCCATGGGGGCAACAGCAAGATTGAGCCTGACCTTCGCTTGGTCCACCGCGAGCTGGTACCTTTGCACGCTCGCGGCCAAGTCGGGCTGTCTGATCGCGTCTTCCATCAGCACCAGGAACTCGCTCTGGGCTTCTCTCGCCCGACCGCCATAGCCGAGAATGCTGCTGCGGACGTTGACTTGCGCGCCCAGGATGCAGTAAACGAAAGCCTCGATTGACTGATTTATTCTCGACAAGCCCGCCTGCGTCAAACCATTCGCGGTGTTTGGCGCGAACCAGTCCGCTTGAGCATCAGAAGCGGCCCCCGGCTCGATGTAATAGATCAGGTTTCCTTTTATCCCTTCCCCGCCTTCATCACCGAATTTATTCCATCCCGGGTATTGGTAGTCAGTTTTAGTCGCGCCTGACGCGTACACGTAAACGCTTCCCAGACCGTGGTTTTCCCCGTGCGTGAAACGGAAATCGCTCGAGGGGGCAATACCGAACTCGCTGCATATCCTTTTGTACGAAGCGACGTCGTAATGATTGTTGTATTGGTTGAAAGGCGGGTCTCCGGGCAAAGCGCTCATGCTCTGAATTCCTCCAAGCTGGTACAAAATGCGCCTGACCGTGAAATACACGTGGAATTTGTAGAAAGCTCTTATCTGCGGGGGGAGATCCATCCCGCTGTCAAAGATTTCGCGAGAAACTCCGCACCCCTGTGTCGCGCAAAAAACCGCGAAGTTGAGCTGCTGCGGCCAATATTTCATGTCAGGCCCTCCCAGCCAGCGTTTTGATTAGACTGCCGACGTGTGCATGAGTTTGGTGTTTTCAAATATTTCTCGGAATTTTGTCGTGAAATATTGTTCAGGCGTGACGTATATTTGGATTGGGGCGTCGAATATTGTTTTCAAACTTTGCGCTTTGCCGTCGAAAGGTACGGCAGGGATGGGCAAGCTGGTAAGGAAACCCTCCAATGTCCCCCGACCGCTTTTCTTCCAAACCGAGCGCCTTTTTCATTTCCTCGCTCCAATATTTTTTGTCTGAGCCGAAGACGCTTTGAAGCGAGCCTGGACCCTCTTTGAAAAAGATTTCTTCCGTTAGGTTTTTTCCGTCGGTATTCCCCTGAGCGATGAAACGGGATCTATCGGCCTTGGGGAAATGTGCTGCAAATTCTATCCATGCGTTTGACTTGGCTATTGCGTCTTTTATCACAATGTTTGGATCTTTCCACACATTCGCCATATTATTTGAACATAATTTTTTTGTTGAATATAAAAATGGTTGTTCTCACTGTTGTCACGCAACAGAACGGAGAGACTATCTATTTTGAAGACGCGCTCTCAGAAGCAAAATATGTCAGACTTTTGAGTTGTTCTTTTTTCAACTCGTGGCATAATCTGAGTTCTGTTGGCAGAATGTTTTTTAAAGAAAACAACGAAGTGGTTGCAACATTGCCTGAAGGGCATTACAATGTCGAGAGCATCGTAAAAGAACTGCAATCCAGTTTTGAATATTATAAGAAAAAAGGAAAATTGGTCTTAGAAACGAATAACCCCAATTCTGTTCTTAAAATTACAACTGTCGCTGACAATTTTGGCAACAGTAATCAAGCGAAACAAGTTTCCGTTGATTACAGTTTGGCCAATTTTCTTGGAATCGTGAGAAATTTGAGGAAAGAAGAATATATCAAAAAGCTTAACAGCCCGAGTTGCTACTTTATCCACTGCGATCTCATCGACTCGACAAAGAACTTTTTGAATGGAAAGAGGTCAGACCTTCTTGCCAAGGTTGACGTCATAGGAAAGCCTTATGAAAAAGTCAGCTATAACATGGACTCGTCGCAAAATGCTTTCCGTGGCGCTTCTACAGACAAGTTCATAAATAGCATCACCTTCAGCGTTAAAGATGAAAACGGTGAACTCTTTGATTTCAAGGGCCTGCCGCTTCTTTTTGAATTAGAGTTAAATTAAATTTCAATATATACACAATGTCTTCGGCAAATCTGTTGCCACCAAGTGCACCGCCTGACATCTATCCAAGCCTTCCCGAAACGACAAATGCCGAGAATTTCCGGCTAACCGAGATCAGCAGAATTGAAAAAGAAATTTCTGCTGAGGTCGAGCACTACAGGCCTGTGTTGAAAAAATACAAAAAAAGCCCGGAAAGCGCTTCATTATTCCCTGGTTGGTATTGGCGCCTTCACAGCAGTTCTATCTTCTGGGGCTGTCGCAACATCACTCACTGGTGTTCGAATTGTTGTCGGCGCGCCTGTTGCCGGGATAGCCGCTTTATCTGGCGCAGTTTCCACTGGCCTGTCCGTTGTCAACAAGAAGCTTGAACGCAGAGTCAATAAGCACTCGAGAATACATTCTCTGGCTATCGGGAAACATGACTCGATTAACCTCGCCGTCTCTCAGGCTCTTAATGATAATCGGGTTTCTGACACGGAGTTTCAACTGATCACACGTGAAATGCAGAAATATCGCCAGCTTAAAGAGACTTTACACTCGAACTTCTCGCGAATACAGACAAGTCCAATCCAGCCAGATATCGAAAAAATACGAAACCAGGTTCGGGACCAGGTTCGGGAAGAATATAGAAAAAAACTTGCAGATTAAACAGCAGATTTGAACTAAATTTTGAGCGAAAAAACACAAAACTCTCTCTTAGTCTTATCAAAAACAGGTGATTGTGGTATTTGTCATGTCACAAAAATAGCCTTGAACTTTCGAGAATGTTACTTACTTTACGCAGTCAAGTGCGAAATTGGGAAAACCCCCCGATCAGCTGTTTCTTTTTATCGCTCTAGTGAAATCTCTTTGTTCTACCACGTTTCGTGCTCAATTTTTCCTCGAAAAAAGGCGAAAAGTGCTATTTTTTGACCAGGCCGAGAAGAAATGCCGTATTCTAACAAACTATGGACAAAAAATAGGAACCTGCCTGTAAAATTCCTCTTGGCTTCAGCATTCCTGATGGCTTTGAAAATTCCTGATGGCTTTGAAAATTCCTGATGGCTTCAACTGAAGCCAAGAGGAATGCAACCAGCTTTAACTGAAGCCATCAGGAATTCGCAACGGGAAGCTGTTGTCTGAAAGCCTCAAACAACCGGAAGCGCTTCATGAAAGCAATCAACAACTTCGCGTGTAATATCACGCACTTGTCTCTGCCACTCAGGCGTGAAATATTCATTCACAAGAAACGCAATCAAGTGAACACTGACAAGCATGTTTTTATCATATGCAAATGAAACCGTGGATTTTTAAATGTAATTCGACCGGTGGTTATAACGTCTCCGCCCTTTTCGCTAACGCTCCCTGCCAAAAAGGAACCACTCGTGCCAATCGTAACCATCCCCGGAGCATACTTTTAAAAAATTCTTGTACTCAGGGGTGGCTTCTACGAGAGGTATTATCGGCGGGCTTAGCGTTGCTTTATGAACAGTTCCCTCCTTTTCGAAACAGGGCAAACAACACTCCTCGAAATAACAGTCCAGATATTCGAAACAAATAACCATCGGCACAATCTGCTGCTTGAATTCGCAGAATGGCAGTTTAAAAATATTCTCGTGTACCTTGTCCCACCCCATTTCCTTTTTTTCCTTGATTTTTATCGCGATGTACTCCTTTAGAATCATCTCACGAAGCTCTGGAGGGAGGCTTTGAATGGCCTCGGTAAGCCCGCAAGCAGCTATTTGAACCGTTTCGTTCCTTTGGCCGCCGCCATCTCGCTTGGCGGGGCGCTGCGCGGCCCTTTCCTCCTCTTCCAACAAATGTGGGGTCTCTCCTCTCTCTTGCATCCTATTCTTTTCTTGATATTTTTCGCCATATATTCAATGGTCTTTCCGGCCGTCGATGGCAATGTCGTTCAAAGTTTTCGCTGAGATGATTCAAAAATTTTCGCGGCTCTCCTTCGAATTTCGCTCTTGCCGCGTCGAATCGCCTCCAGTTTTCGCTCTTCAGCTTTTCCAAATATTCTCGGTTCTCGCCCGACGTCACCCCCATCTCGAGCCAGTCTTTTTCGACGAGGCTTTCTTCGAAAATCTCCAAGACGTTTTCGATCGAATCGTTCACCCTCCAGTCCTGTGAAAGATTGATGTTCGCAACGCTCACCGCGGCAGCCATGTCGGCGCAGTATACACTGAGCATGCACTCCTCCAATAGGAAAATTTTTCTGGCGCACTTTTGTAAATACTAGTGAAGGGCACATCCGCGCATATTTATTACAAACGTTGCAGCTTCGCTGGACCCGCTTTTTCGCCTAATTTACTAATACGCACTCACGGCTCTGACGCATCTCTCACGGCTCTGGCGCAGCACTCCCGGCTCTTGCGCAGCGCACATGGCTCTGGCGCAGCGCTCGCGGCTCTGGCGCTGCGCACTCAACACTTTTTCCTGACATGCTCACACACATATAAAGTAGCCGTTCTGGCGCAGTGATAAGCAAGAGGGCAACATCCGTCTGAAAAAAGCCCACCAGTTCATTCTCCGAAGCTTTAGTCTGAAGAGAATGAACTGGTGGGCTTTTTTCGGACGGATGTTGCCCTCTTGCTTATCACTGCGCCAGAACCGCTACTTTATATGTGTGTCTCATTGATATTGACAGCTCACCAGCAGTCCTATGCTCCATCTTTTTGTGCTGTTACGTTAAGCGCATCTGACGTAATCTTCTACAAAATCACGAAAATAACCAACACAGTTAGCTGGCAATCCATAGCTCCTGAGCGTTGCTAAGAAATGGCTCTTCCGGGCCAAAAACTACGCGCCGATTGGACCAGACCTGACAAGGGAAAAGTGGAAATCGAAGTATTCAGCAAATTCGTTTTCCAGTTCAAATTGAAATATTAGTTGAATACCAAACAGAAGTCTGGACTAAAACTCATGAGCAAGTATTATATAGGCCAGGTTTAGAGACATTCTACCCTCCCCTCCCAGGACCTTCTAGACAGCAGCTCTGGAGTCAAGAATAGGCATCTCCAGATGAATGTTTTATTTATTAACTGTAATGAACCAATCCGATCGAGGATATCGGCTATATTTGGATCGTTTTCTCACCGCTGGAATTACTCGTGCGAATTACTGTTTATATAAACAGATAAAGAACACAATCATCGAGAGACAATATCTAACAGCAAGGATAAACCTTTGTGGTGATGGCAGGCCTTGTAAAAGCAAAGAAGTTTCTTTGGAAAGACACAAACTTGGAATTTTTCGGAAGTGACACTGAAAAACGAGTGAGTACTGAGAGTAGGATAGTTTTGAAACTATACCGACGAGATGGTTTTGAATTCACCTCTGAATTTAGATTCATGCTAGTTGCAAAGCTACCGAACCCATTCGAACCATCCTCACGGACGCAGATATCCTAATTTCTGGGATTAATTAGAACGTTTTGGTACAGGGCGCCTGTACCGATTTATTTCTGCCGTTCACAGACTCAACCTGAGAAAGACGCTAGCAAGATATTTCAAACCACCTGCATGTTTTAATAACACACATGTTAATCACCAACTGATCTGTGTTTGTTCTTTGCGGGATAGAAGTTATAATTAACGGTTAGTGCTTCCCGTTGTAAATTTTTTATATGTGCCAAAAGTTGTCCGATATCTTTCGGTTTGTCAAAAAAACCATTAGTGATCGCGTGTACGGTTTTAACAACAATTAAAAATTGAAAACTGAATTAAAAGTTATCAAGACGAATTGAGAATTATTTTTGCTCTGCGTGAATATGACACAACACCTTTTTAGCTGCTTTACTTACAATTAAATTCAGAACACACGACATGTGGAAATTATACCGAAAGAACGACAGCGAAATTTGCGGACTAAAGGCGTCTAACTGTGAAGCTTCTTTGCAACAGTTTTAAACCCTCCATCGATAGGAACAGACAAATGCTGCATGATGGTACGGTTAGCAATGGTTAAAAGGATATGTTACTGATAACCTTTAGTTGATAACGAAGTGGAAGACCTAAGCGCTCCTTGATGAAGTCAATTTGCGTTGTTTATATTGATAACTATCCGGAGAACACCTTTACAGATGAACAAATAAAGTCGGTCAACTTACACGTCGGTAAAAGCGTTCTGCAGTGTTAGTACTGTAGCACAAGAATACGAAGTTATAAAAGCAAAAAACTATCATTACTAGTAACTAAGTAAACAACACAATGAAGCTACTTAAATACCCGTTTCGTTATCTAAAAAAGATATCACAAGGGTCAACACTGAACACAAAGAAACGTTTCTCCGTAAAATTTGGACTCCCAGTTTGACAAGCTTCGTACGGCCATGATACCCAGATGATCCACAATCCTTTAGTGCAAACTCGGTATATAGCTTTAACGACGACTTCATCGTTTAGTAGTAAGATAGAAAACTTCGAACTTTGCGAAAAAATAAATAGATAAATAAATAAGTAAGTAAAAAAAAGTCAAACAAAGACGGCATAACATGACCATGGAAGGTTAGCCTTCTGAATAAACTTTAAAATATTTTGAATTTACTTTGTGTCAAATGTTCGACTGTCTTGCTTCAAGCATTTTATCAGTGACCCACTCACTTTTTAAACTTTATGCATATACAATTAAGAATTTCTCTGAGGTTATAAGAGTTAAGTGGTCTTTAAACACAGATTAAAGCAGTGTGCCGGCTCGTAATCACGATTTTGAAAGGGAGAGGGAGTGCGACAGATGCCAAACTGCCAAAGTGGACTTAACTAACGAAATGTATGTATTGATTGTCTGATCGTCAGACAGAATGACAGTTTGTATCCTTATCAGTTAGGCAAAGCACTTTGAATAAATTCAGTTAACATCAACTTCCCCCAATAGATCACGTTAGCGTTTTCAAGCTTTATGAGATAGATCAATCTAACCTTTACTCATTCTAGTTAAGGAGTTGAGGAAGAACCGTAATAAAACACTTTTCTAAAATAATTGAGCTGCTTTGACTAATAAGCCCCAAGCTAAAGCAAAAGAACGCGAAATCAGTCTAGTACAATTCAGCCTGTAAAGTCTATGTTACGCTATGTGGACGGCAAGATGTGGTCTTCTTGTAAAGCTGAAAAAGTCCTAAGGACTACGAAAAAAGCGTCTAGAATTGTTCTCTTGATTTTAACTTTATATTATTTTTTATTATATATTTGTGGTATATTTTCCTAAGCCTTTAAGAGGCACAAAATCCATCATTTTCATTCTTCTGTCCATTCATTTTTTCTATAAATCTATACACGTTCGACCAACCGACTGATTGACTGACTTACCGCGGACCGACTGTACGACTGACCGACTGGCTGAGTAACTAACAGACCAACCAACCGATTGACTGACTAACGTAGTAACGATAAAGGCAAGTACGTGGACGTGTCATCCTTATCCTTGCCTCTTCCAGGCGTTCAGTTAGTTGGGACGCAGCACGAAAAACGGCGAGAGAATAAAATGGAGAGAAGGGCTTGGTGCGCCTTACCGCGCAGCGCTTCTCTCTTATTTTATTTTTTTGCTCTCCGTTTTTTCCCTTGCACTCCAACTAACTGAGCGCCTGGAAGAAGCTATCATGATCCATATTGCCAGAAAATCACACTGACTTACTAAATTAATTTTAAAAGTACAATACATTAAAATACCATGTACCACTGAAATCCGACGGTGTTCTATTTTATATGCGCTCTCTTCGCACTTGCACTTTTCATGCCTTTTCTCTTGTTTTCTAAATTCGTGCATCTGAAAAGTAAAGAAAAAGCTCAACTGTCGGTCTCGTTTCTCTTTGTTATCAAAAAGTGTGATATAGCCTACTGAAGTCTCTGGGATCATGTTTTTGTCTTAATTGTCGCCAGAAAGACCAAGAACGAGGAGAAATGGCGCTTGTATTGGCTATAGTGAGCGACCGCTACAAGCTCTGAAAGTTAGAAGCTGCCACCAGTACCGTAGGCCACTAGGCTATATGTGTGCTTTCTGCCCTGTTTCAAATTAAACATGGAAATAAAAGTTGTATTTCTTTTGCTTCGAACACAGTTTTTAAATAGCGTTCATTAGCTGTCACAGTACCGGGGATACCTTATGTGACGTGCATGGTATGTTAATGATTAACAGTAGATAGAATTACAATATTTATGTAACATCAACAAGAGCGTGCTGTCGACCAATAACTATACTTCACAAACAGCACTGGTCGCTTGGCATTTTGCTACAGTGGGAACACCTTTACTTGTGATAGTACAGTTTTCTTGGAAGTACGGGTCTGAAGTGGAGAAATGGCAGGACTTAGGAAGGCTAAAAAGTTTGACTGGAAGGACTCAAATTTGGCGCTGTTCGGTTCTGACACGGAGAAAAATGTAAGCTTTAGTTCCAAAATGGCTGCTGTTCTCCGGTGGTACGTGTATTGAGTGGTGAATTTCAGGGATAGCAGCATATAATGAACTAAAGCAGTTTGTTTAAAATAGTGCAATTAGCTGTCTCTTTCGTAAAACGTTACGGTTGGAACCTGTCGCCCGGCTAATCTAAACTGCTGTAGTTAACGCTTACAGATGCATGTATCGATATAATTTTAAACTTGACTGCTGTATCAAGCCAAAAGCCATTCGTGAATCGAAGCTGTTAAAAACATTTGATAATAAATAACGAAATATCTCGTCGCCTGAAAAGTGCTTCCTTCCATACTCCTTGATTATGTCAAGCTTACACAATTTATAACTATAGCTAGAGGCAGACGAATGAGGTGTGTTATGCATTTTACTAGTTTGATGTAATTTTGATTCCCATCGTTCGTCAGGTTAAGAAAAGTTCTGCAATGACAGAGAAAGCCTGGAAAGGGTGTGGACAGAAAGTCGGCATAAAGATCTGGAGAATTGTCAACTTTAAGGTGAGTATACATTTTATGTTAATATTCGGAATGTTTAATGATAGTACAGTTAATTTGGTAATACGGTAGTCATAAACGTACTCGTCCGTAAATTATCATAATCACAAATACAACAGCAGGACAATGCAGTAGTCATTGTAAATATTATTTGTATCTTTAAGCGGTTTCAGATAGTTTCAGTTGCCGTCCTCTACCCTGTTCTCATACCATTGTGCAATGATTATGTTAATTCTTATTATTCACTGGCGATTTTGACCTTCCGTCATGTGCAGGTTAATGAAGATTTCATTATTGGAAATGCTGAGTTTTTACCTTATATGGTGTCATATTATAAACATTCCAAATGAGCTAAATTTAGCGTAACATTTAGAAACTATGTTATGCTTGTTTTCACAGACAAAATCAAAAGCAGGCAACCAAGGAAATATATTTTGGAATAACTTTCTGCTATTGCTTGCGAAACCTGTTTTGGTGAAAGTTTTCCATATTTACTAGGTGTTCATAACGGGTCGTGTAGGGCATAATTTTCCAGTTGAGTGTCATTAAGCCATGACCAAGTAATGAGGACTCACTACTTTTTACCGATACTGACGTTGGGTGAAATGCACTGATGACCAGTCTGCCCAAGCCACTATTTAGTGGTTCTAGAAAATATCCATACCTATACCACGGGCAGCATCTCCAAAGTCTGAAGGGGGAGGGGGAGGGGTGTCCACAGACTGGAATTCAGAGGGCATGGGGAACACATTGGACTGGAATTCCAGGCGTGGGTGATTTTTCAGGTCTGGACTTCCAGAGGGGGAATACAGGTTCTCAAATCGAGCCCTTTGCTTAATTACGCAGAAGAAAGGTAAGCAAAGCACCAAAGGGCTTTATATTAATTGACTGGACGTTAGATTCCTACAAAAGCCATATTTCCCACTTGGATTCTCATCAGACTCGAAAATGGTTTTAAGTATAGAGAGACACCTACTAAAATGATTTCGTGAACAAGTTCAAACTGGATTGATATTTTTTTTTGGTGTTTTTATGAATTGTTAAATTTGGCTACTTCTTTCATGTGACACTTAAATGCCCTAGCCTCAGAGTACATTTAACGTAACAGTTTGTTGTCAGGGCCATAGACAGTATGAGGCAAACCGAGGCACTTAATTGCCTCAGTCATTTGTGTTCTTTTGTTTGTTTTGTTTCTCTTTTTTCTTGAAGAGAGAAAGTAAAATACTGCCAAATACCTAGGAAGAGAATTTCACTGTGGACATTGCCTCAGACGTAACTCTTTTCTGGCTACGGCCCTGTTTGTGATTCCTTTGCTACCTGTGTATAATATAGAATGTTGTTGCTTGTCCACATAGGTAGTAGACTGGCCTGTGGAAGATTATGGGAAATTTTTTGAAGGAGACTCGTACGTCATTCTTCACACTTACAAAAAGGATCCAAGTAGTGAGGTAAAAAAGTATTGAAAAATAAAATGTGGCATTTACATGTGTGCAACAGATCCATGAGAGTTCTGTGACTAAATTCTGTTCTTAACTGATGATCGTAACATTTTGAATTTAGTTGTGAAAGTTCATTTTCAAGTTGCTGTAAATGATTATGGATAAGCCATACTTCAGGATGGCTCCTTATGGTAATCATTTATTGTGTTGAGCACGCTATTGTTGTGTTTTGAATGCTGTGTTTGCATTCATTTTTACACCCTGTCCTCTCAAACTTATTAAATGTAATAAGCAGTGTTGAAAGTTATCGTGTTATACAATCATCTCTGTTAAAATGCATTTTTAACCATTCATATGGCTCAATTTGAGATTTTCTTGAATTTCCTGTGGTGAAGTCTTCCAAAATTTTGAATTCTCTGTACATTGAACCTGGTGGGATACGAATTTTAAACATGAAAAAAGTAGGGTTTGTGCAGGCAGGTTTTTTTATTGTTGGAAATTTGTCTTTCACCACTACAGAAAAACTGGTCTGTTAGATTTCCCTGAAAAAAGAGCTCCAACCAAAGTAAAATATTAATTACCAGTCTGCCAAATTTGACAGAATTTTACCAAAGGAAATGTAAGAAAATTCACTGTCAGTTTTGCTCTTTGTGTTCATTTTGACGTCATAGCATGTCAAAAAATAGTGATGTGTTCCTTTGAGTGCACCCAGATTACTCAAGCTCTCGTCCTTAATTCTTGATCAATTATAAAACTATAGGTTGGGAGCCATCTCTTAAGCGTAAATTAAGGGTCACTCACACCTTAATCAATATTACCTCACATGATCAGCTGTGTCAAGTCCCTCAGATTTTCCAGGAGCATACTGAATACAGACTGAATCTTGTAGCCATTCTCCTGTAAGGGTTAGTTAATCTTTCAGACAATACAAAGGAAACACTTAAAATATACATTTTCCATACATATTTTGGTGGATTTTTGGCTTTTTTAGGGGTGAGGTTTTGATATTTGATATATTTTTGTGGTTGAATTGGTGGAGCTCTACTTAGAACAACTTTTTGTAAGATCAAGATGGTAAATTGGCAATCTCCCATATTTTGAATTTTTAAGGTTGGCATCGCTGCATCATTGTTACACAAGTATGTGCAGTTCATGCAGACTTGTCTTGGAACTTCTCAAGTTCAGTTTTGGACATTACATTGATTTCAGAGGATGTTCTGTTTCTGTCAGTAGCACATCACTGTTTAATGGCATTAATCATCGTACACTGTGCATGGCATTTCTGTCTTTCAATATTCTCACAGACAGTGTAGACTCAGCCCTTAGTCGTCCAGGTTTGGGTAATCTCAGCTTATGCCATTGCCATAACTACAACCTAGACATACAAATTGGGTGAAGAAAATGCAAATTCATTGTAAGTTGTAAATTAAGCTCTTTAAGCTTGAAAGACAAGCTTGGTGTGGCAACATTTGCATCAATTCAATGTCTATACATATGCTAAACTAAATTAATTGTTCAGTTGATAAATTCATGCTAATGAGATCAGAGAATGCTGGCAGAAAGAAACAATTTCGTATGTTAACTAACCAATGCTTGATTTGTTAGGAGCTTGACTATGATGTCCACTTTTGGATCGGCAAGTATTCAACTCAGGATGAGTATGGCACAGCTGCATACAAGACAGTTGAACTTGATACCTTTGTGAGTATTATAAGTGAGTGTGGCAAAGATACTTTACGGACATTCGCACTAATATTATTGTTTCTGCGAATCCTTACTGCACACACAAATTCACATGCCACGTCATGCATGAGAACGCTCTACATAATAAAATGAACCATGATAGGGCAGATGGCCATTGCTATAGCTTTTCCTGGATTTAACGATCTTGGACATTTGGTGACCCCTATTTTTCTTTTGATGGGTCATTTTCTCTACTGATATTCTATGTTTAGTGAAAAAGAAGAAAATCTATCAACTAGAAGTTTGAACTTTTTGCAAAATGCACCACCGAAATCCGTTCCTTTTAGCTCTTTGTTTATCTGTGCAACAGTTTCAAATGCCTCTTGAAGGGTTAAGTTTTGTGAAAATGTTGGTAACATTTAGAATTATTTTGGCAACAGACCCACTTCTACAAAATACAACTAAGGTCGTATGCCTCCGTTGACTTACCTTAGATATTTTAAACTATAAACCCCTGTAGACCATGCTGAATTACGTGCGCCATTTTTTCAAAATAGTTTTCCACATGCTTTATCTCTGAAATGAAGTCAGTGACCCCCAATTTTTTTTTGCATTTCTGACACAAGTAACTCATTATCTGACTGCAGTAAAAATTTTAAAAAAATCTGTTGACTGAAAAATGAGGTGGTGTCCCTCAACAATGACCCTTAGTTTCTGCTTTTATAGTATTAGTAAACAGTCAAATAAAATGTTGCTGTTTCTCCAGAAAGATGGCTCAGTCAACACTTCATGTTGCTTTAGCTGTAGGGATGCTCACAACAGGACATCATGTTGGGTTGTGTGCAGATCTTGAGTCTGTGTTAAGTCTACATCTGAGTCAGCAGAAATTATATACAGTTATCACACTAACTTTAACATAAGAATTAGTTATAGTCATAACAAACATTCAATCCCAGTAAAACAGTCAGTTGTCTGTTGTTTTCTCTAATTGTAATGTGTTATCATTGGCACAACTTATAACACAACATAGTAGCAAGGGTGAAAAATATGCACATGTTAAATGTAGCAAAATGCACCTTCCATGCTCTGAAGGATCGTGGGAAATACATACTTTTGATTAAAGTGTGTTATTTTTTTGCTTATATAGTTGGATGATAAACCTGTCCAGCATCGTGAGGTAATGGATTACGAGTCTGAACGATTTAGGTCTTACTTCAAGGCTATTTCCAAGATGAAGGGAGGGTAAGTGAAATGCAGTTAGGATGATAGACCTTTTCAAAGTCCTTCGAGGTTGTAGGTAATCCTGTCACAAAGGACTTTTAGCACCTGTCAATTTTCCTCTGTGCCATTTGTCCAATAACTAGCATGAATTTTAAGTGAATCAAACCAGACACACAAACATTTAATATTTTGCCACGGTCAATCGTTTTGGGTTACCGGGGCGAAAAGTGTGGCCTAGATAAAAACTCAAGAATTGAGACAATATTTGTCTCAATTTTTGACTGAGCCTATTGTGTGTCACAGAAGGGAATTCTCTGGGCATTTCTGGGACGGTGACTGCTAGAGAAAAGCAATATAAACTCTTTGCTTTTGTTTTAATGTTAACTGTTCAAGTTAAGGTTACAGTATACCTTCAGATTGCCAATTTTCTTCAAATTTGGATTTTTGGTTCAAAGTAATGGTCGAAGAGTAATCTCTAATTTCTGAAAACAAAATTGAAAAAAACTTAATATTGGCAGAGAAATGGAGGTTTTACATTATGGCTAGAAGTAAAAGTTCCCTCTTGATTGACAGCCCTATAACGTGTACGCAATCAACCGAGACTACTTTCGCGGGAATATTACCTCTATGGATACCACGAATTGGCTGGCTACTTAGTTAATCAGCATTGTTAAACCAAGCATTTTTCGTATTAGGTGTAATTCTATTAAGTTATAAGTAAACATGGACCATGGAAAACTCTGTTTACCAGTTCAAAAAAGCGAAGAACAAATGAAAACACATCAGTGAGTTAAGCGAAAGTTGGCCTCGCAGATGAAGCTATAGCTATTGTATCAAGCGGGCAAAAAGATCAAGTCAAGAGAGGAGAAGGGTTCTGTAAAAATTTGGGAACTTGACAGCGATAACAGCGACGTTTACAGGGACTCTTCTGTTGAGTCCAATACCGATGAATCGTCCAACTCATTGAGATCAATTGGAATATTATCCATGCACATTTGCTCTGCCGCGCTTTCTTTTGTTCAGTTTGTTCTCATCATCCAGCCACTCTAGCGTTCATATCCCTTTTCGTCTTCTCCATTTTGCCAGACCAGCTTCAAGAAAAACCGAGCTACAGAAAAATTCTCTCTCTGCCTTGAGCGCATTGCAAAACACAAGGGTTTTTTGGAGATTCATGCGTAAATTTCACCACAAGTTAATGGTAGTAAATTTTCCAAATGCTGATTGGCTCAGTGATCTGAGAACCCAGTTGAAGGCGTTTGTGGGCGGAGTTTATTTGCGAAGCAAGAGATTTTTCTTAGCGCTTTTTTCTCAAATAAATTTTTTCACTTGAAGCAGACACTTTAAAGAGTTACAACTCAAAGGGGATTTGTTTGATTGCCCTCAAATTTAGACAGTAGCTAGATTAACATATACAAAAACAAAAAGGTATCTGCAAATTATGTATTTCGAAATATTTTTTCTCTGAGAGCAATTTTTGTACGATCACTTCACATTTTTTAGATCCTATTTTGAAAATGTTCTAACTTTTTACTGCAATTGAATATGGCAAAACGCAGACACGCTTTTCTATCGCTTTTTGTCCTGAAACCGAGGGAAAAAATACATTGGCGAAAAACAAAATTCGCTTTGACTTGTAGCTTCCAAAAGGTGATTAGGATGCTCGCATTTAGTGACCATGAAAAAATCGGAAGTTCGTTTTATTTCAAAATTTTTGGTATGGTTTGATAGCCAGCTCTTTAAGCTTTAATTTGATATAGGGGTTTAGGTATCTACAGCTTAAACCAGTCGTGCTACATCGCTTGGATGTTAGACACCCCTGAAGGTAGACGGTAACCTTAAACGGCTCATTTGGATCCAAATGGTCATCATCAAGTCAGAAGCATTGCCACTTTCAAACTGCAGGCAAATACTGATTACTCAAAATAGTTGAGCCCTTGAAAGTTTCTGTTACATTTAACCATAGCACTTGATCAAAGAAAACAAAAATATACCAAAATTTCTTAAATTTCAGGTTCAAGAGTAGCTTTCTAAGTTACCGATAATTCTTTAACTATAGTTTGACCACTATGCAATAAACAAGAATTCGCTAGAAGCGCAGTCTTGTAACCAGCAAGTTTAATGGCAGGTAATTACCTTGCGAAATTAAATTTAACCTTGCATGTAATTTCTATGCGTACATTTCTGTACAAACCACTTAACCACAGGCTTGTTTATGAAACAACTTCTACAGCAACCTTTGCTAGAATTCTTTTTAATATAAAGAGATTAATAAAAACCAACAACTAGTCAAATCATCCAGCCTTAGACTTTGTACTCAGATCACAAAGCAGCAACACAATTTTTATTTCATTAGGACAAGCGCTATTAGAACTGAACTCTGTGAAACACATGGATTCAACAGACTTCTAATGTCAAATTTGTACAAGAGCGAAATATTCGAAAGAGTTGGAACTATTAAAACATTCCGTAGTTGAACAGGATTTATAGGTCACGACCTGTTAGCATTCAAAACTTGATACAATTGGTCACTTAGGCTTCCAGTTGAGGTGCATGGCAAATAAAAAAGACATAAAAAGTTTGTTAGAGAAGTATAATAACACAGTCAAACCTACAGTTGCGACCACCCTCTTCCCAGCAACCAGTTTTGCAAAATACCAATAGATTCTGAGTCATATTATCATCATAAGCTTTATTTATACATGGTATCAAATTCATACAAAATATGCTCTTCCATCGAGCCATGTCTAACCTAGATATAAAAGTTACAATTTATAAGCAATCTACCACGAGCACTATTTCTACTAATACAACTTATGCAGCTTATATTAACACTAAAACTAGTACTACGACTTATCATATAATAAAAGCTATTACAGTACTGAAACTGGGGCCACCCAGTCAATGAAAACCAGTCAGATGGCAGAACTGGAACAATATAGATTGTGACATTTTCAAACTCAGCCAATCAAATGTCCGGTACAAAACAATGGATCTCAACTTGTTCATTGTGATGCTTGCGCGACATGTTACTTTATGGCTTTAGATTTTACATCTTTTACAAGCATGATGAAATTAGATTTCCCACTGTGAACATACGGCCACACAAAATGCCGTTCTTGCAGTTTTTGTGTAAAATTGTTGAATATTAGATTTCGATACTTTTTTACAAAATGAATTCTGCTCCTGTTTCTATTTTTACACAGCTTTCAGTTGTCATTATAGTGCAGCCGATCGTGAAGTTCACTACTCGCAGAAAAACTAAAATATATGTGTTCACTGTCTCGGCAGCTAAACATTAATTTTAGGAGTTTGAACTCCCTTTCTGTAATAACATCGAAAATTCAAACAAATTTTTTTCCAAGTTGTAGTATCAAAGCCTCAGTGTGTAAAATCACTCAGGCAAAACCAAAAGACGATGGCGTCACAAGAAAATTTGAATATATTTCCAGCAAATTATTCAAGTTTCAAGTCCTCTTTTGTTTCACATTAACTTTTCAATTCTCCTGTGATGCTTGAAGTTTGCTTTCAGCTCCTTTCAGTTACATTGAAAATAATCCCTTTCCAATTCATACATTTCGAACTTGCACACATGAGAAACTACTCAGAGACCCTTTGAAGGGTTTCTTTTGAAAAGCCATGCCAATATTCAGACCTTACACCACATGCTCTGCTGGCCATATATAAAGCTGACATATATTTACAAGTGACACTCTTATGCAGCTGTTCTTTTCATGTATTTTCTAAACCAACCAATGACCCCATAGAGAGTACAGCATATAGTTCAATTCTTCTTAAACACGCAATCAGGTGAAAGCACTAATGGTTTGAGCTTGACAAATATTTTATTAAGCAACACCGTAGTCACGTATGCATCACAACAAACAAGTTGAGATTTCATTGTGTTGTTCCAGACATTTGATTGGCTGGATTTGAAAATAGGACATTTGATTGACTGGATTTGAAAATGTTGGAAAATATTGTTTCAGTTCTGTCATGTGATTGGTTTTCATCGTCTGAGTGGCCACAGTTTCAGTAAACACACTGTAAGAGCGTGTCTGTGTAAGAACCAACCACGCAAATTTTCGTGGAAAATGGATTGCCTTCATTTTTTCTACACAAGTCAAGCAACATATGCAATGAACAAAAATTGCCTTCATTTTGACAAATTCACTTTCTCTATTTTTGATGAATTTTTTTGTAGGTACCTTGAAAACCACATAAAACCGAAAATTGAAACTCGGAAAGTTAGGGGTTACGTTATGCTTGCTCAAAAATTCGCACATTAAATGAAACAATGTAATTCTTTCAGAATTACTGAATAATTCTTTCCTCTTTCCACAAAACTAAAACCTATTTGCTTGTCTTAAACACAAGCAAAGTTATGACATTTCATCCTGATGTTCTAAAAAATGTCTTTGCCATTTTTGCTGACATAGCCTCTAAACAAACAGATCTTTTTCAAAAGTGGGACCTCTACATGAATGATGACTCTTAGCGTAATGAACTAAGCCTAAGCTACAAATATCTGTATTAAAAGTTGTGGGCACTCATAATTTTGAAGAACAAAAAATGCGAGAAAATAGCTGAAAATTCAACATCTTGTCCATTAACTGAAATGCGGTTTTAATTTTCTCAGCGACCTTTTTGACATTACCTGATTAGATTTATTGAGTTTTAACATTTGGAGAATTTGATGAGACTTATTTTACACTAAAATATCAGAAAATCTTTCAAGCCTTGGTTTGCTTTTGACTTCTACTCTACTCCGGCACTGATCACTGATTGTCACCGGCCATTACGTCACGCATCACACATTCTTTCAAATTCTTGGTTGAAGCAGGTGTTGATTTAAAATCTCGTTTTCCCATAGAAATGAACAGCCTTATTAGATTATTTTGATACTTTTTCCACACCATATCTTTTCATTTTCTTGGTTTTTATAAGTTTGCTCTAATTTTAGTTGAGTTACCACCAAGGCCAGTAGTGTAAACAATTGGGGTCAATGTCAACACCATTTGTCCACTACTCACATTTGACCGTTCTTTCATGAGTTTCTTTTAATTTCACGAATTTCAGTTACTAATAAATTAGTAGAACTTATTGAAGTATTTTAGTGCAAGGTGATATTTTATATTTTAGTACAAGGACGGTTTTTAAACTGATCTAAAACCGTGTAAACAGTTGGGGTCAATGCCAACACCATTTGTTCGCTACTCACATTTGACCATTTGTGAGACTTTTTTTCGCAAATTACAATAATGATAATAAATCAGGAGAGCTTACAGAGAGATTTTTATCCAAACTGATATCCGAAATGGACCTTTTAACTGATGTCATGCTTTTCCAATTCTTTTATTCAAACAAAAAATTCAAACAAAAAATAACAGAACTGGAAGTGGAAATATTCTACTGCTGCAATCTTAATCTTGACACTTGTCTCAATGTGAATGCCTGGAACAGGCTTCAAGTTCAAACAAACATTTTTGAACTTTCACACAGTCGTTTTGCTTTTCTGTCAAAATTATACTCGGGGAAACAACCAAGTATCAGACACGTCCAAGTGTTATTGCCTAAAATGGAGCTGCATTGCTTTTTTGGTTTTATGTTTAGGGAGATATCAATTTTCTTGATTCATTACCCTGGTAATAAAATTCATTCTTGGCATGCAGTGAATCAAGGTTTAAGTTAGGGTTCAGTGAGTGACCGGCCAGTCGCAAATTGGGGTCCAAGGGCCTATTCAGCTAGGAGTTTTAACTTGATGAATTATTAGTGAGTTTTAGAAGACCATGGAATGCTCACAAGTTGCCAAAATTATTTGGTCAATGCATAAAACAAGTCACCTGGGATTGATAAAATCTCTACTCACATGATTAAATATAGCCATTACGCTACCCTGCCGGTCTTCATCCATTTTGTCATATGCAGCAACTACATATCTACTACAGCTTTATAAAACTTTGCCACCCAGATCATCAGCAATACCAGGAAGTTTGATCATGTGACCCCAATCTTATAAGATTTATGCTGGCTTCCACTCACATCTCCTGGGTTGTACCACTAAACTGCATAATAACATAATGCTGCATATCATATATCAGTGTGCTGTATCGTGCACTTTTTCAGGTCTGTTGAAGTTATTTTCTTTTGATGGTAAATCTTCTGTTGATGACTATGCAAATCTAAATGAATACTCCAAAATCATTCGAATCTCATAGGCATTTTTACCAATATGTAGATAATTTGTCTTGCAGGGCTGAATCAGGTTTCCGTCATGTAGAAGCTAAGAAGTATACTCCCCGCCTTCTCCATGTGTTTGGGGAAAAGGTGAAATGCTTCAGTATTATGAATGTTAGTTTTGCAGGTGTTAAGCCAGCTGTCAACTGTTGTATTGTAAAGTATGTAGAGTTCCTGTGGCCTTCCTTGGGTTGCATTGGTTATGGATATCTTATGGAACTAAACAATTAACCATAACTTATCACTTTCTGCAGAACAAGGTGCAGATCAAGGAAGTGAAGTTGAAGAAAGATTACTTGAATAATGATGACGTTTTCCTGATTGACTTGGGACTGAAGATTTATCAGGTATAGTGAAAACGCATAGTGCACATATTCATCTGATTTTGTAGCCATACAGAAACTCTCATGTCATAAACATAGGATGCTTTCCGTTTAACCAAAAATTCCTAAATGTTTGAAATGGGGACGATTTTTTGCGACATTTTCGCTGCTGTAGTGGTTTGTATAAGTCGCGTTGTCAGCATACCAGTGGTCTGTTTGCTTCTATTTTTGAGATTTTAACATCAAAGTCATTGAAAACTTCCAAGCAGACGAAAGTGCAGCTTAACATTTTCCACTCAGGTGCAGTCAACCAGAAAATTATGTTCCATTTGCCCCAGGAAATTTCTGGAAATTCACACTGGAAGTTTTGGTTGAAGGGAGAGTGCCCATAGTCATGATGGATATAACAAAGTGGGACTGCAATGGTGAAGATTGCCACTTAAAATGGAGTAGGCTTGCTTAGCAGCTGCTGTTCAGGAAAGGAGTCCACTCTAGTAGACTGGAATTTGAGCCTGAAAACGGAATTAAAAGCTTTTTGATTATTATTTCTTTGAGTGCTTTGACAGAAAGAAATAGTGGTGTTTCATCATGAACACCACAAATGAGACCAGAATCCTTGATTTATGAAGGGATGAAGAGCATTCCCAACCTTTTCATTTTGGAGGCCCCCCAGGCTTCAATGACTAAATTCTTCCCCTGGAAATTACAGTAATTCACCAAACCTTTTGATATTATAATTATTTAGATGGTGAGAACACTTTACAAGCTAATTAAACTCCTGTTGACTCTTGCAGCTTTTGCTAATTTTTCTTGATTAAGAATGCCCCTTGATATATCCACTTAGCATATCAATTTTTTCTGTAGTGGAATGGTGACGACAGTAACAAAAACGAGAGGTTTGAAGCAGGGAAACATGCCAACCAATTGAGAGTAAGTATCCTCAGGGTCATCCTGAAATAATAATATTGTCATGTTTCAATTATGCCCAATTTGTGGATTATCAAAGGAGAGTGTATTGTATCATGCCAAACTGGGTTCTTTTTTATCAAACCTGGTTTATGACGCTTTGTGTTGTTGTCTTTTAGTCTGATCGAGGTGGCAAACCAAGCATAGAGGTTTTGGGTAAATTTCAGATTTTTCCTAAATTTCAGTAATTTATAAGAGACCGGAAGTTTTATCAAGTTTCATAATGTCTAATTTAAATACCCTTGGAAATTAATGTATTAAATATCTTTGTGGGTGAAAGACACCTTTAGATAAGATAAACTTTGAATAACAAAAAAACAAAATTTAATATTTTGTGGAGGGTAGGTAAACTATGGACATTATTTTCTTCAATTTTATTTCATCATTGTTTTCTTTTCTTTTCTTTTTTCCAGTATTTTCTTATTGAAAAATAGTATTCCAATTTTCATTGTTTAAGAATTAAAATGTATGGAAAAGTTTGGTTACTATTTTCTTAAACTGCCAACTTCTTGTTAAATGATCCAACTACAAAATCAAACATTCTTTGGCACACAAAATAATGTAAGATGAAAATCCTTGACAGAGAGGAGGCATGACGTGAGATGAAGTTGCATGTTTTTTTACCAGTAGTGCTTGACAAGAGAAAAATCCATTGGCAACTTCACCTGTTTGCATTTGATTGTAATTTTTCCCCAGATCAATTGTGGGTCGTTTCTGTCAGAACTAGGTACTTCAAAGTGTCTTATCCGGCTGGTAGAGCTGACATTTTTTCGGTTCACAGACATTATTTCATCATAACAGATCAGCTTCAGTGCAAAAATATGCTCAATGATATTTCGCTTGGTTTTGCACATTTGCTTCAGGGTAACAATGTAGCTGATGTCCATTTCATTGCCACCAAACTGATCGCTCTTTCTTTTTATAGGTGTAAACAAAATTAATTCAGTGTTCCAAAAGGGAACAAATTGTCATGTACTATGATAGTTTTGTGGGTTTTTAATTTTAATTTTTTCTTTTAATTTTTTTGTATTTAATTAATTAAGTAATTTTTTTGTAGTATAAATGTCCGGAAGAAACTGAATGTACAGTTAGTTGTTCATTAAATTTAAGCTTACATATATACCTGTTAATCCTCAAGTTAAACAACTGAGACCAAATCAAACGAAATTTGTTATTTAGTGTTATGTATTCTTCATGAATATAATATAATTGGCTGCTAATTTGATTGGTTACATGGTTGCATTGTTAACTTTTATCTTGTATTAAATGGTGTTTTATCGATCAAGTGTTTAACTCCCACCCAACAGATAACTGCGTGGTTAGTGACGTACCGGAAGAGCTGTTGGAGATTTTCCCTGATGATGGAAAACCTGGATCCAAAAAACCTAAAGATAAGGTTTGTATCAGCTTGCTTTTTCCATTTTCGAGATGGTTATAAATTGTGTCTGAAGGTCTTTATGGAAGTGCTGTAATGTCAGTTATCAGTTAAGCTTAAGACTTCTTAAGCAATCATTAAAATTTCTCGTTTCCTTATGGTTCGAAAAACGGGCATTTACGATAGTATGATGTGAGGTATTTTTCCATAAAATCTAATTTCAGCAAAAGGTCGGACATAGAAGTCCGCGGCAAACATTTACAGACACGACAAATGATGCATAAAGAGGAAATTTGGAGCTCAGAAGTTCTTTAAAATGCGGTCAAATGTTTGACCAATTTCTTTTCTAAACTTTATATTCTCTATTTTCCAATTGCCCATAATTCACTCTGTTTGCGCCCCAAATTTTGTATAAACTATTGTTGTGAAATGCTCTTGGGAATATGCAGACCTCCCAAGAGTATTTCACAACAATAGTTTATGCAAAATTTGGGGGGCAAACAGAGTAAATTATGGGCAATTGGAAAATAGAGAATAGGGTATTTGATAATCAAAGCCTAAGGTATTTTTAGTTACACTAATTTATAATAGTCTTCAAGAACTGAAAAACTCGCGAGAAGGAAATGCTAGCCGAAAAAACTTTCTGTTTGAGAAAAGTCTAACTCTTCTATTATTTCTCGTCATAAAAACCATTTTAAAAGCGAAGTGACGTTTCTTACCTTCTCCTTTGACCTTATTTCATTCCCGAGGCTTTAAATTTCATTCAGTTTCCTCGCCAGCCCTCACATTTTATAGAAGGGTTTCTTTCACTGTTCTTTCAACTTCTTGGTTGGAACAACTGAATGAAGAAGCTGTGAAGGTCTGTGAACGGGATTTTCTTCACATGAGCTTTTCACGTTGTTCACACGTGGAAGCCACATTCTGATTGGTGTGCTGATTTCTCCCACGTGATGCGTGAAGCGCATAGCGGTTTTTTCCCGCCGAATGAGATGCAAACATGGCACGAAATAAAACTTTCAAACCTGCTTTTATTTTATACCGTGTAGTTGGTGTACATGTGTTTCTTCAAAATGTCTTTTAAACCACTTGTATTCCGGTTGTCGGCCCATGTATGTTTTACAGGAGCCGCACCTCAACATTGGTCTCGTAACCAGGCGTTACATTATTGGTGGTCAATTCCATTCGGGCTTGTAAGTGGTTTCAACATCGTCTTTATCCCGCCGCCGCCCTTGTATTTTCTGTGAACATTGAATATATACCTTGTCTATACTTAGTCCATCAATCGTTTTATAAACGTTTCTGAATAGACTTTTCCTTCCTTACAGACTGATGCTGGTGGTCAGTTTGAAAAAGTATTGTTCAGGTTAGTTTATAAAATCTTCAGGATGAAGGAGCTATTTTATAAAGCCGGGGCCCTTCGGCGTTCCTCGGCAACCACTGAGCCGCTCATCAGCTCACCGTATTTCTCTGTGCTGGTGACATAACATGCGTGTGAAGTAATAGTAATTGGAACGAGGAAAGTGGAATACAATTCAGGGAGTAATAGGGGGAGTTATTTCAAAATCTGAGGAGCGCACAGCGAGAGGCCGATCTGAAATTATGAGCGCGATTACTCCCTGAATTGTACGATTCGAGGTTCAATTACTAATAATCGCATCAATAACAAATTTCGAGATTAAAAAAGTCTTTTAAGAACTTCTTTTGAGCGAAGAACTCATAGTTTTTAGTATAAGTTGTAAAACTGTAGGGAACATTAAAAAGGAAGCCATTTAAGCTCATGTAATTGACGTGCGAGTGCTGAAGGTATCCAATTACATGCAGTTATCTAATTACAAAAAGTCTAAATTGGATACATGTGATTGTACCTCCACGTGATCGCGCACCAATTACGTGACAAGTAGGCGTGCGGAGAACTAATCTCGATCGAGAATTTTTTTATTGACTAATGAAATAGGTGTGTCTGGACGCAGGTTACTGGTGAATGACTGCTCGTGGAAAATTATCTCCGTGTAAGCTCTGGAGTTTCGCGATAGTTTTCTTAGAAATGTTCCCCAGACAAAACTAGTGCATTTAAGACGGTCTTGAATTTGAATTTATTTTGAATAAACAAGTTGTTTACCTCGCTTGACTCGTTTGATTGACAGGCTGTCAGATGAATCCGCCCAGATGACATTTACTGAAGTTGCTCGCGGGAAGGCGGTAACAAAGAGTGAACTGAAGAGTGAGGACGGTGTGTTTCCACCCCACCCCTCTTCGTTTTACAAGTTTTAGCAAATTCGAAAATTTCTACCTTATAGGAAGACTGAAATGACAGAAAATGAGAAAATCCCCCACAACCACAACAGAGAACAGCTGTGAAGAGGAAGGAGTAGAGTTTTGCTACATTAATTAAGCGTTTAAATTCATCGTCATTCTGAACTTCATACAACTTTTGTTGAGCACTCAAACTTGCCACCTGTAACACAACACTGCTTCCTTCAGCAAGTCATGAACGACTCGTACACAAATCGTTAACTCTTCGATTTCTCGAGTATTCTCATTGTTAGCATAGCTGTTGTTGGGTCGTAAGCGTTGCGCGAGGACCTAAAGAATCTAGAACGTGGACTGCCTGTGCTGTATACCTTTAAGTCTGCAAGTTTCTAACACGTAGAATATTTTTTTTTTAGTTTTCATCTTGGATTCTGGAAAACATTGCTTTGTGTGGATTGGTAGAGGTGCCAGTCATGACGAGAAAAAGAATGGCTTGAGCCGTGCCCATGTAAGTGGGTTTGTTCGCATACTCTCAATTTTAAGATGATTTCCAGTCCTTACTGCGCAGTTTCGGCACCCTAATGTTTATAAACATAAGCTCTCACTCGGTGGAATGCGAATCGTTGTTATTCGTTATGAACCACATCCCTTATCTTTGAGGCCTTTCAAATTCTTTTTCCAACAGCTTCATTGATTTTTATAGCTGCGAAGTTGTTTCATCAAGTGATATGAGAAAGAACGAAGCATAAAAGCTTCGCATCGATAATGGCGGTTGACATGAAACTTGGAATTTACCGCATGTAAGTTGTTGCGAAATGTTCATAAACAAAAAAACGGAAACAAATTCTCAAGAATGCGCAGTACGGACTGAAAATCATCCTTAAACAGCAAGCAAGCAAGCAGCGTTGGCTTTTATTTGAAATTCGACTTCGTAGTCCCGCCATTTATTCTCTACACCTATAACAGTGTTGTTGGGAAAATTTCCAAACAAACGTCGTTACTGACTCAACAGCAGTAATTACGTCAGTGTATGTTGCTTAGACAACACTGAAAACCAGCCTTAAACGTTCGTAGGTTTTTTTTTGCTCTGTTTCTATTACAGCTACGTTTTCAAAAGTTGTTTCTGCGCTCATCTTTTTATCGTGTGTGCTTGTTTTGTTTTTCTTCCAACAGAACTACCTAAAAGGCAGTGCTAACCCTTGTCAACCCGTCACCGTTGTCGAAGAAGGAAAGGAAGTCAGTGAATTCCACAAAGCCTTCAACTGAGGTACTGCTCTTTGTTGACTACAAGACTGTTAATCCAGTCACGTGCGATTCCTGAGCTAACTATTTTGATTTATTTTTTCTCAGAATCATTTCTTACGTAACAAATCTTTTCCCGTTTGGTCAACGGGAAAACAGGGTTGCGCATGCTCAGTCCACGTCGTTGCCTCGTTTTGAAGTGGCATATTCCTTTGCAGCAGAATTTTCTCGTATAAAAGCATTTCTTTGCCCGTTTTCCCACTCAAGAAAGAATATCCTTGTTTGTCCACATGTCAGTAACTGTGCGACTCTGCGGATGGAATTTCTGATTTTCAGTTTCGCTGTTTTCAGAGTGGCGCCATGTTTCCAGTGATGCTGTGTAAAAGGAAAGACGAAATGCTTTGGATTCCACGGATATGATTAAATGATATTTTAGTGTGTTTTTTGACATTAGATTCAATCTTCAATCCACTATATTGGAACTGCTTAGTGTCATGCCTAATCGCAGATGAATTTTTGTGCGCTGTTTTGTCACAACACGGGCAAATCCTTCTGCATTTGCAGGATACCTAAACGGGAAAGAAAGTAGATTTAAAAACTTTAGGTTTCTAGGTAATTTTGTTTTTAATCAAGAAATGAAACGGTCAAGGCGAAGTAATGGGTAACACAACCTTCAATGCTGGAAAGTACCGAGCATAATGAAATAAAAATATAAATCAGAAGATTTACTATAATTGGAGTCTCTGTTGTTGTGTGGTGCCGTTTTTAAAAGCATTCATAAGCACTGTCTCCCCGAGAGTAGACATACATACATACGTACGTACGTACGTACATATTTGATGAAGCAGGTAGAGGAATTGGCAATACGTTAAGTCCTGATGTGGACCTGCGCTATCGAAAATGATTAATTAGGTCATGCAGCTTGGATCACAGAAAACAGCATCGAAAAGGCTGGTGTGAAGTTGTGTTGCAATTGCTACATTGCAATGGCGATCCCGATGACTACCGGTTTCCTAGACCGTTCACAGCCCTCTATTTTCTCGTAGTTTCATTCGATCATTGAACGCGAGGGTAGAATCGCGAGAGGACTGGACGCCAGCGCAAAAGTGAGACTTGACAGGGTAGGGGGTGAGTTCGCGTCGCTTGCTCGCCTCTCCCATCATCCTCTTGTCGTTCGCGCTTGCGCTTTATTCGCTCACTTTAGCTTTCACGTGCGTTTCCGTATGCACGCTACGATCATTGAGATAAAACTGAAGAGTCTGTCGCTGCGATCGCTGAACGTTTTTTGGCTGCCATCTTAGCGATCATATGGAAGCCAGCCTTAACAGAAAGGAAACATGATATTAGGTTGCGGTCATGCCCTCCCGCCCTCGTGGATCATGACAGTAAGAGTAGTCGGTTTTTGTTCCTGGAAGACTCAGTAAAGATTATGCAAATGAGGGAAAGAAACGAGGAGGCAATGCTCCTTTTCCTCCGCGGCCGCGCTTCTCGTGACTCGCTTGCGGCTCGGCCGCTTGATCGCTCATCGCACGCGAGTCACACACTAGGACACGAAACTCATAGCACGCTAGGAAAAGACAGAGACTGCTCGCAGCGTAGGATCATTAGTAGTCGCTGCTCTGCCCTCATTGTGTAGAGCGTTTTCACTCACGCGGCGCCGCGGCCAGCAGCCATACGAATTTATCATTTATTGTTAACACAAGAAAAGAGTTTAACCTCCACAGGATTGGTTTGGGTTTAGTTGATAGAGGGGAACCCTCTACCAACTATTCTTTAGTTTGGCTTGCTGTAACAGTGAAGCAGTAGTCCCCAGAGCTGCTTGTCCTTGTTAAACGGCGGGGTCTTGGTACGAGGTAAAAAGGCAGTGGAGACACATGACTTTGATTGACTAGATTCTTTGACCAGGAATTTCTCAACGTTAGCTGGTCCTTCCCGAAAATATCCGTAGTTTTACGTTATATTCTCTCGGTCATTTAACACCGGGAACGAGCGTAATGGATCATCTAAGCGGCCATGATATCGAGTTCGACTTTGCGCCTCACTCACCTCGCACAGCGGCTTTCCATAATAATCTTTTCGAACCTCTGCGTAAGAGTGAGGGTTCAGTCGAGTAAGTCTCGGCGATGTTATTCGCGGAAGACAAAACTGAAGTTAAAATTAAAGGGCCTAGGGTAGTTTCTCAAGCAAGATATTTTTTCTCCGATTAGTAAAAGTTCAATTTTTCGTTCCTCATCTTCAATACATGAGTAGAAAAGATGACAGACAAAAAATAAAACACTGATAAAATTATATTATGTTTTTTCTTGCTAATGGGTTAATACTGTCGAGTGATTTGATTAATGGTCAGCGACTAAATTCGTATTACTTATCAGATATTGTAACTTTATATGTTATCACCCTGGGAATCACGCGGTTCGTTTCAACATGAGAATTTGATAGACCTCGTTAAGGTTAGGAGGCATTAAAAGTAAAATTTGTAGGTGAAGAAATTGTACTGTGGTTCACCCACTTGTATTTTAATATAAACAAGAACGTACAATGCGTGTGTCATTCAATAAGTCGTCGTCGAATTCGAATTAGCATGACAGAAGGTTGATAGGCGAAGACTGATAAACTTGATTTGAACAGATGTAATTTTCAGTTCTGTGCAGTTTCGTCGCCACTATAGCGGTCTCTATTATAACCGAAGTATCAAAATGGGTGATTTGTATGGGAATCGAAGACACCAAAAACCGAGGGAGAGATTTTTTAAAAGATGTGATTGTCGAAGCTATAGATGCAAGCAGAAATACGCCGTGCAGTTGACGGAAGCAAGCCACGAAGCTATCAACAGCAAGATTTTCATATGTAATTGGTCTAGCCTTTCATGAATTGACGTTTAAATATGAGTCTTAGTTTCGATGAATAATTTATTCACGCACACGCCGCTTTCTACGGTACAATAATATCAAATTCAGTTGTCCATGTTTTTTCATTTGAAATAAAGGAGCCGAAAATATGGCGATAAAAAATATTGATCTTTATGGCATGTGTGTAAACAGACCGGATGATTCGCGTTGATTTAGGACTTTGTGCGATGTACACATTGGAGAATCCTGAGCACTTATTAAGACATAAAGATGGTTTTATTGTTGTTGATGTTATCTTTGGTGAAATTCACGAGCTAGTGAATATTTCATTTAACTAGCATTTGAAAAAAAGCTTAAGTGGTAGAATTAAAGGAAGATGGCTTTTCGAAGAGATTTTCTCCACAGCGCGTTTCTCGTACCTCCACTGATATCGACAAAATTAAAATACCTGTTTCGTAACTGATTTTGAAGTTTAATTTTCTTTTTTGACTTTTCATTTAATGTTTTATTTTTTTAGATATTTTGGTTTCATGCATTACCTCAGAGCATGTGGCCTTACATTAAAATGATAATTTGCTACCTAATTCAGATCCTTTCAGATACTTTTGTTATGCAAAGTTGTCTTTAACCAACAACCAAATCTCCTCGTTCTTGTTTTCCGAACCACCGAATTTCATTTCTTTTACTTCAAATACTCACCATTCAACAATACTCGAAGATTATAAATCATTTGAGAAATAATAATATACTTTGAACAAAGTTTCCTGAATTCTAAGAAATAAATTGTCGACGTTTTGCAAACTGAATTTTTCGTTTAATTTGTAAGTTCTCGGATGTTTTCATTCATTTCTTGATCTGATCAAATGTACGCGAGTTAACAACTTGTTCAGAAAATCTCCGTGTTCTGAATACATTAACCTATTTGAATTATTCATGTAGTCTTTCTGTAAATTTACAATTCTAAAATGACAGCGCGTAGAAAACAATAAAAACAGTATTCAGGCCGCCACCTGTCATATGTCGTTGTTGAATGTCGCCCACTTTATGAGAGCGAACAAAATCTTTCAAGGAAACATTCGAACTTGCCGAGTGCTGCGTGCGAAAGATATAACTTGAGAGTTGTTCTGACATATCTAAATTTTCGCTGTATTTATTCGATAACTCTCCAAGACTTAAAAGGACATCAATTGCTCGTTTTTCCAATTGCTTTATTGCCATCTGGGAGGGCGAATGGAGCCCTTCAGTCGTGGATTGAATCACATCAGTGAACAACCGAGCAACAACTCGAGTGTTCAGACACCCAAGCCATCGCTTGCGGGAGAAAGCGGCGATAAGGGTCGAAGGATTATCATCAACGTTAGTGGACTACGCTTTGAAACCTTCGAACAAACGCTTTGTCAGTTCCCGGAAACCCTGCTCGGTTCTTCGGCAAAAAGGGATTTCTACTATGACATTGAAAACAATGAATATTTTTTCGACAGAAATCGCTCATCGTTCGAGGCCATTTTATTTTTTTATCAGTCGAATGGCAAGCTAGTGCGACCTAGTGGTGTTCCCTTCTACGTTTTTTCGGAAGAAGTGAAATTTTTTGAGCTTGGCAAGGAATATCTTCAGCGATTGGAGATAGACGAGGGCTACATTAGCGAGAAGAAACCTGTATTGCCGACTAACCAAACACAGAGGAGGATATGGGAATTATTCGAGTACCCCGATAGCTCTATGCCCGCGCGTTTTCTAGCTATGTGGTCAGTTTCGGTTATTATTCTGTCCATCGTCGTATTTTGCCTCGAGACTCTGCCGAGCATAAGATGCAAGAATGACTCAAGTGGACCTGGTTGCGAAAAGTACAGTGATAGCGATCAAGCTCAGGAAGTTTGGTACCGCGTAATCGAGGTGCTATGTATCGCTTGGTTTACTCTAGAATATGTAGTGCGGTTGCTATCGTCGCCGCAAAAGTTGGTCTTTATTCGCACATTTTTAAATATTATTGACCTAGTGGCGATATTGCCGTACTATATTACACTTCCAATGAATGAAGCCCGGGTCACGTCGTTAGCTGTACTTCGAGTCATTCGACTTGTGCGAGTTTTCCGCATCTTCAAGCTCTCGCGTCACTCCAAAGGCTTACAAGTCCTCGGTTATACTCTTCGCTCAAGCTCGAGGGAACTAGCCATGCTTATATTTTTCCTGTTGATCGGAGTAGTGCTGTTTGCAAGCGCTGTTTTCTACGCCGAACAAGACAGCAAAAACAGCCAATTCAAAAGCATCCCTGATGCATTCTGGTGGGCAGTGGTTACTATGACAACGGTCGGGTAAGTCAAGAATTTCCTCATTTAGTCTTTAAAGCTAAATTGATGACCAACCAATTCTTAGTTAAGTATTGATTCTGACGCTTTTATGGAAGTAAGCCTCCCTGTTCTGGCAGTGCAGAGATTCTATTTGTGTTTTTCGTCGTACCTTACTTATATCGACAACCTGTCACTCTTGAACTAGGAACATACGGCTTATATTACGAGTTCAAAATTTCCTGAATCTCAATTTAATTACTTTATTCAAGGAGCTGAAAGAATATAATGTTCAAAAATACGTGACAAGAACTAGAAACGGGATGTCGTAAATCATTGAACAATATGTTTGACTGAAATGAATGGTCCACCCATTCGTTTCATTAACGAGAAATGACGTTTTTGAACATAAAATTGTTTATTTAAAATTAATTCTGTCTTATCGAACGCTTCGATCTGTAAATCATTCAAGAATATTTTCACCATAAGACGGTTACCAGCGCGATCGAAAAGCAATGAATTTCGCTTAAGTATAATTACAATTTTATAGCAAATATGTTGTACATTTTAATTTTAAAAAATGTCAGCGATATATCAGAAACCGGCCAGTTTTGTTCATTTGAATTAAAACGACTCGAATGTAAGACTGAAAGCCTTTCCATAAAATAAAATTCACCAGTAGCAGTTTAATTTTTTACTAGAATTTAATTAAACTAATGGACTTAAAATTTGAGACGGGCTTTCATTTAAAGAGATCCCGATAATTGTTTTTGAGAAGAAAATATCTACGTGTTGTTCAGGGAAATAAACTGCTGTGAGACACGCGAAGAACGCCGTTTGTTTTTAAGACAGAACAGTTAGAGGTTGAGCAATGTTTCTTTTGTCTTGTGGTCTCAGGCCGACTCTGTCAGGGTCAGTCTTTATTAAGTCAACAAGACATGCAATGAGCTATTCACATGACGTCGATATACTGGTACATATTAATGTTTTAGGAATATTCTGTCCAATTTAGAAATAATTGGATGAGAAATTCCAAAGTCTGCAGTCAAACTGGAAAGGAACAATTTGCCAGTCAGGGGAACTGTTTGAATCGATTAAATGTAAATTGCAGACTGGGCAAGCAAGCTGTCGTATTACCTTTTCATTACGTTGTGCAGAAGAATACACATGCTGAATTGGTTTTGCTTGAATTGATGGAACTTTAGGAATTACATCAATCTGAGTGAGGTCAAGTAAGGTGATTCGTATGGGAAGAAGAAAGCATCACAGAAAAGTGCATTTAAAATTGAAAAAAAAAAAAAAAAAATGCAGCATGGGATCTTTCAATTTCATTCCACCGACAAATATATGTTGCCATCGTTGCTATCAGCAAAACGAGCTGCAGTGAAGGATTATGGGAAGGGGCAAAGAAATTTCTCTTCTCCCTCCCATGCGCCTGCAGTTCTCTTGATTGATGAGTGCTTTTGTACGTGTGAGAAATCATCATTTGAAGCACTATATATGTTGCATTGTGCGCCTTATAAAAGTTCCACATAACAACACGCCATCATGTTTTTAAATTTTAATTGTGATCCAATTTTTGCAAATTTTTTCTACCTAAAATTTGTTTCAGTCAAACCTGGAATCTATTACCATGATGAAACTTTGAACTCTGCGGTGGAACCCTAGTGCGCAAACATTTAAGCGAAATAAGCTCTTTACAAGTACTTTATGAGGCGTCGCTGTCTTTTAGGCTTAGCTATTGAAAATTTTCTTTTAGTCGGTATACAGTAATGCTGTTTTTTGATACAAAGCAAAACTCCATAATGTGTACTATATAAAGAAGCAATTCGAAAAAATGCATTTCTTTTAGTCTGATCGCACAATTCTCTCACTTTCGTTTTTCATCTGCAAAACAAATACTTAACTAATAGGTCCAAAGTTGCCGACTGTGGGAAGTAAAAGGTATTGACGTTTATTAAAAGAATTCTTAAATAGTGTACGCCAATCAACATCTCAAAGCGAGAGGTTTATGATCAAACATTTTAAAGCATCTTACAGAGAGTTCAGTAAAGTATGGATATATCGGTGAAGTCCTTAATCAAAATGCGAAAAAACGTATTCAAACTTTTGACAATGCGACCTTGATTAATAAACAGCTTTTAAATTAAGCACTTTTTAAGGTCTTCTGTCAGTCATATTTATCAGTGACAATTTTCTTTGGTTAGCTCAACCTCTAGAACTCAAATTTTATACAAATAGCGAACCGGAAAAATACTGACATACGAGAAATATCTGTTAAAATCTTTTCTAGAATTGTCTATTTGAAGTGTTATTGACAAATGCCTCACTCTGCACATTTCCTATTGTATAATATTGTACTGTTTGTCGGACGCTTTGATTGGTCAAGAAAACAGTAAATAACCTGCATTACTTACCTCCCGTAGATAACTGCTATTATTGTGTACAGAACATGTAAAAATAACATTCTTACCGTCTCAAAATGCGTTATTGGTATCTTGAAAGTAATTGTATTGAACATACTTTAATAACAATATTGTCTCAAGTAAATATTTCAGTAGATATCAACCCAAAAGCGACTTTAAAAATATAAGCCCTCCACCGCCCTTTTCAATTATTCACGACATCAAAAGAAACCGCAGAGCTAGTGAGTAACAACAATCTTGCTAGGAAAAGAAAATTAGTTGTATCCTTTTCGCAAAGTCGATATATGCCTGTTCTTTACACAAGCATCTGCATGTGAGGGGAGGGATGGGGAGTTTGTAGGGTAAAAGTACGCAATAATATGATCTAACATATGATATTTATTTTCCACTTCGTCATGCCTTAGGTTAGCATTTTTCCTATTTGCGGCTGAAGTAAATGTTAGTCTTCTAATCTCAGTATCTGAATATTATTTGATAAACTTGTAAAACTTAGAATAATAAAATGGTCATGGAGTTTCGTTTATGGCAGAGCCATGGCCTGTCCGCACAATCTTTGAATTACGTCAAAATTATGTGAAACCTGCGAAGATATGATTGATCTTCGCAGTTATGTACACAACTTAAGCAGCTATGAGATTAAAGCTGTAAAAAAATGCAGGCTTGAACGGGATTCGAAGTCAAGGGCTCGAATCTCGTTCAAAACTTTTTCCAGGCTTTATTTTCACAGCTGCCTTAAGCCATGTATACAACTGCCGTGATCATTCATGTCTTTGCACCTTTGCCCGCAGTTCAAATATATGATTTCTCATATATTTACAGTTGCATTATGTGAAAGTTTCGCATTTTTGACGATGACCGAGCATAATTGGCTATATAACCTGTTTAACCGATCTTTTAGAAATTCTCCTTAAATTCACTCCATCGATGAGTTCCATTGCCTTTCGGCAATAGCAAAAGTCTAAGAGCCGGACTTTGTAATATTAGCATTTGAAGACACGGGGCCTCTAGGGGTCTGGAGAGAGCACTGCATGCCAGCATTTTCCTTTCTTGCTTAACATTTTCAGATAATTAAATCAAATTTTTGATAGAGATTGTCTTGTAAACTATACAATGGGCAGAAAAAGAAGAAAAACTGAACTGCAGGAAAATGAAGATTTCTAAGTTAGTTTCCTTTAACCCTTTGACGCCCAAGTAGCCATATACGGCCACTTAATGGTCGTGTTCTTTGTACTTGTGACGTCATCAATTTAAATGTCACCAGATATTATTGATAAGCAGATGGTAGTACTAGGCTAGGCCTTTCCCCACAATGGTCAGGTTTATAGATATCGACGACATTCCGACGTCGCAAATCGAAAAACAACGTTATCAGTTTTGGTGCAAAAACGGTGGTAAAATGGTCCACTATGCCTATGATTGCATGCAACGCAAAAGGTAGCCAGAGTAAAGGGGCCGAGAAAAAAAGAAAGGAAATGGGGAACAAACAAAATTGAGAAGGGTTAATGGCAAAAAAAAAAAAAATTAATTGGCTTATGCCCAGAATTGAAATACTGTTCAATTTTGTACCTAATCCTCGAAAAATCTCTCCTTTTGGTAAAAAAAGCTTTCTTAGCAAAACTTAGGCTTATTTAGCGTCATGGTAGCCAAAAAATCTGACTAAACGGTTAAAAACGGTATTTTTTGGCGAAAGTTTGGTATTCAAAGGGTTAAAATATTAAACCAAAATAAACATGATATATACTAGTTATTCAACGCTTTGTAGTGGTATACCATGGAATATCCCCCAAGTCACTAGAATTTCCCATGCCATAGAAAATACAGTGGACAACACAATCAATGTGATTGGTTGTATTTTCTATGGCTTGGTGTAAAGGTTTAAGTCTGCATACGAGCCAAGTGGCCCATCAGGTCCGAGCTTATCCCGGTTTCAGTAGCATGAAGCGATTAGAAGTATTTCTACTCCGCCTGGATGGGATGCCAGTCCATCACAGGGTTACCCCCAGCATTAAATTCGTCGGTACCAATTTATACACCTGGGTGGAGAGAGGCGCTGTGAGAGTAAAGTGTCTTGCCCAAGAACATAACATGATGTTCCCGGCCAGGGCTCGAATCCGGACCGCTCGATCCGGAGGCGAGCGCACTAACCATGAAGCCACCGCGCTTCCCAAGCATAAAAAAAAGTATTCAGTAATGTTTACATTCAGTTCATTGTTTCATTACAATGTTTTGTTTCTTGGGTAGATACGGGGACATGACACCGCTGACGTTTGGAGGTAAAATTGTGGGTTCAATCTGCGCCATTTCAGGTGTGCTAACTATAGCTCTTCCAGTGCCAGTTATTGTCTCAAATTTCAACTACTTTTACAAGCGAGAGGAAATTAACCAAGCTCTGGAAATGGCTGAAAATGGCGAGTGCAGCAGAGAGCAAAATGACGACGACGTCTTCAACGGACCCGTCACTAGTCCCTCCGGGCAAATGACTGTCAGTTCACCCAACTCGTTTGGACTGGAAGAGGTTCGAGTTAAAACTGAGACGCCTGTTTGATCACGTAGTTGTGATGATGTAATCATTTCCAAGAGTGTCCGTGATGGCCAACTGTTTGCTCCAAGTTTCATCAAGGCGGTACATTATAAAAATGCACTATTCAGAGAGAGCTTTTAGAGACGAGATTTGAATATTACCAAGAAGCTTAAGAGGCTAAATAACTACGTCGGAACCAACATGGTGAAATAAATGATCACTAAAGAACATTACAACTGAACCACTGGTAGATCACATATATTTTACAAGGTCGTTACCATGCTCTGCAGTGTGTTACAGCAAGAAAAGATTATCATCTCTTGGTTACATTAAGGGGACATTATATAAGAACTCCCGCCATGCTTTATTGGCATAATGAGAATTTCAACACGTGCACGATGCTGAGCTATGTGCGTAAAAAGTGCTAATTTCTTCGGGATTTTCAAGTTCAGCGAAGGACAAACTTTTAATCACAGCGGATGTCTGGCAAATAGTTTCAATGTATGTCACTTCAATGCGTTTATTGGAACTTTAAAGAACATACAGTCATGGAATTTGATATTGACTTGAAATTCCAATATAGAGAAATGGTGATTTTAAAGAATGAAATCTGGAGAATTAACATTAGTCTTCACTATAACAAAATAATCCTGTCCAGGAAACATTTTCTCACTGGCGGTGTTACGGACATTTTTGAAGCTCAATTTTCGGGAGCAGCTACAGGATCAGCAACACAATGTACAGTTTTGCAACAATTTTAACTCGCTATGTGGATTGACATAATAGCTATTAATACCTAATTCTTGGAAACAAGAGAAGATGAGTTATGCTTCAGCCCTCACCCCTCCTCCCTGGGTCCTTCATCTTTCCTAGGTGGAATGTAATGGACCGCTGGATCATAACGGAGTGATACTGATGGTGAACTGATTCATATTTTCTTTAAATGAATAAAGTAATACATACTAATTAATTCAATTTTAAAGAATAAACTCTTATTGTCGTTAATGATTACACATAATCTGATGATTACCCCGAACCAGAGTAAACAAAACATTTCTTATTGATCACAAGCAAACGACAAAAGGTTAGATCAAAGTCCTTTGGTACTAGCATAGATTTCGGGTACATAGAGATATGTTTGGTTTCATCACTGTCGAGGAGAAATTTCGCTCCGTGCGCTTTTACCTTTTGAACGAAAGATGAATTGGAGCTCAAACTGATAAGTGTACGTTTGCTAAATCATTTAGAATGCTATTTTCGAACTTTGCTGAGCGACTAAACATACTTAAAGAAAGTGAATAGCGATTATTTTGAATTTTAATCAATAATCAAGTTTCGTTGGCATCCCTTATTTTATTTTAGGTGACCGGGGATGGGGTTAGTTCGGGGCAGAGGGTGCTAACAACAACAACAACAACAACAACAACAACAACAACAACAACAACATAACAAAGACAATAGCATTAAGCATAAAACCAATTGAAAGGCTGACCGGACGGCTGAAAAGGGTTAATTTAAAAAACCATTAAAAAAAAAAAAAAAATTTGGGCATTAAATTTACCCTTTTCAGCCCTCTGGTCAGCCTTTCAATTGGTTTTATGCTTTATTTTACACTGCTGATCCTGATCTAAACCAAGATCCGGCTTCACTCCGCTGCTGTTTGTACAAGTGGTCCTTGCATTACAGTTTATCCAATATTCTAAGGGATATGTAATAAGCACAGTAAACATTGTAAAGGCTTTCGTGCGGTACCTTAAAGCAGTACAGGTCATATAAGAAAAACGGAAGGACCTGAGAAATGTAGTGATGATAAAAGTAAGCCAGACAGACGGGAAAAATTTATGCTGAATTATGCACTCACGTGCGTTCTACATTTAATTATGCAACGTGCACCTCTCGTTATTATAGCGGCACTTCCGGCCCATTACAGGCCTCAAATTAAGACTCCAGTGGATATTTTCTGAAATTTTTGTCGCAAATGGGCAGTAATTTCATTGTTTCCTGCTAGCTAGTCCCAAAAGGGCTTTATCTCATTGATATTTATTTATTTATTTTTATACAGCTATACGACATTATTTAACTCAAGTTTTATTGATATGATAATTATGGTCCCACTATGTAAAAATTCCTTGTTATACTGGTCAGCTACCTATTAGTCTTGTATGCATACTTAACGTGAAATCATCACGCAATCTTTGATGGAAGTTGGAGGGGAACAGTAACGTGACAGACATCAAATAGCTGGAGCTTAGTTGAATCTAACGCGCGCTCTTATTAGTTGATTTATGGTCACGTGGCAATGGCTTAAAATCTAGATGCCTCCCGGCGGGCAACAATTAAGAATTTTTGCCCGTTCATTCACTAACCAGATCAGAGGTTATTTTGATTTCTTCTTGCCTTATTACTTTACACTAAACGTCAGCTATATAACAGAACACTTAATTACTGGTTCCTTGGGAAACAGTTTTCTCCCCTCGAATCTCGAAGCTTTCCACGACTTCGTGTCAGGAAACATCGAGATTCTCAAGGGACCAATGAAGCGTATTATGTCTGTCACATTGGTGTTTCCAAACAACAGCATAAACAAATAAGGCCTCTGTGACGCCATAAGTCTTTCGCCTCTGTTTCATAATGAGGCTAAGTGCTTTGCGAAATAAAAAACCCTTTTCAGCAGCCTTCATATTGAGGCATAAAGTCATTTCGAATTTCAAAGTGACCTATTTTATGGTGGTTCATAGCTTTTAAAATTCTATTATTATGGATCTGATTTTCTTATTATGCAAGTGGGACCAAGCCATGGTGGCCAAAACGTAGTGCAATAGTCGATTACTAGGTAAACATACTTTTTAAAACGTTGTTTCAATCTGTACATAGTTTACAAGAAGACCCGACTAGAGAATTTTATTAACATTGACAGGCTTTGCGCTGTCGTCAATAGGATGTCACATTAGTTTCTGCGGCATTGTGGCGTCAGAGAGCTGGGACATCGGAGTGGGGAAATCGTTGGCTTTGTTGTTTGATATCTAGTTTATTAACCTCGTCATAACTGTAAGATAACAGCAGCTTCAATAAATAAATTTCCCGCTGTGCAAGCTAGTTTGATGTAATACTTCTGCCAGTGCATGAAGAGAAAGCTTCTTACAAGCTTATGATATGAAATGATATGCTGGATCCGTTTCCAAGTCACTACAAGTTGTGGCAACGAGGAGCGTTACCCTTTTAGCCATTTTTTCCCCACTGCACATGTATGCTTTTAAGCATACGTACATGCCTCGTGGCCAAGTCAGGGAGATCAACCAACCTAAAAATAGATTTGGTCTGACTATTTCCTCCTCTCCTTGATTGCGTGCGTAAAAAAATTGGTAACAGATGCTTCGAGGATTTAACACATTCTCATTTTTGTCCCAGTTATCACATATTCTCTCTCGTTTTCTACCTCCCTTGTTATGATGTTTGAACATTCAGTTACTAAAATTATGGCGGCGAACTGAAACGGCGGAAACTTATTAGTATGTTTATAGCCACCGCAAAGAGTGTGGCTGTGCGCTTGAAGGAAAAAAAAATCAATGTTTATCTAACACATTTTTCCTGTTGATTTAAGGACGCCTCTTTGGGTCAACAAGTGTCGGATGAAAGCCAGTATAATAAAGCAAAAGTATTTCATAAGACGTCAAATGTTATCAATTTTAATACATCCAAAATAAAAGCGATAATTAGACAACAGGGCTTTGTTGGAGGGTGATAAAACAGCAATGATCTGATTTTTGTCAGTTGTCATTTTTGTCAGCTGTCAGTAACTGAACCACATGTGGCCCACAAGAGCAGTCGGATAATATAAGCCCTAAGACGGGGGGCAAGGAAACAGCACTTGAAAGCTCTTTCCTTCTCAATTAGACACTGTTTCACCCCGTTGCCATCCAGAGTATTGTGTTACGTCGCGTTGGTGGACTAAATCAAGACCTATCAAAATCTTGAAACTTCTATTTGAACAGCGAGCGGAAACGTTTCGTTAAGGAACTTGCTAAAGCAGTGTCCTTATTCAAGATTAATAGTTGGCGTTTTCACATGTAACGGTTTGTTAAACTTGGTGGTTTTGAAGGAACGTTAGCGGATTGTATATTGCAGTTTTTCGCAGTCGACAAATCGAAGAGGACCAGGAATCGAAATCACAACCTTGGTAAGTCAACATCTCAACACATTACAATTCAATTGTGTCAGATGAATTAATCAATTATACCGCCATTGTGAATCATATTAGCTGACTGTTCATATTAGAGTCACAGAAAAGTTTACGCATTCGTTCATGCTCACATGCACGACCCGTGGCAAAAAGAAATATATATTAGCATATTTCTTTCCGGTTAAATAGATAACGTACCGCAAGTCACCCTAGGTCACGCTAAATCACGCAAATTTTTTTTAATTTTCTTCCTTTCTTGCGCCTGTGAAAGTTGTCGTTGATGACACCATGACTATATAACAGACAGAGCATTAATGGACATTCTTTATCATGCTTTCTTATTTAACAGAATATTCCGGGAGATTTCTTTCCAAATGGGGCCAGAGAAAAATTATGTTTCGTGGGTTGAATCTCTGTTGACCTCACAGATATTACTTAGGTTCCCTTCAAACATTTCCAATTTAGTTCATCCATCCCTTCTTTGACTTAACTTAAAATGGTACTTACACCTCTTTAAGTTATGAGAAATTTTAATTTCGAAGTTCACTAGAATGCTGGTCATTCTTTTTAAGTGCCTAACAAGTGCCACCATGGCAATCAAAGCCAAGGAAGTTATGCTACTGGTGTGGAAGTCTCAGTCACATTTTGGCCAACTTCAACTCTGTGTTTGGTTGATGTCTTTTTTGGCCACCTTGATCGGAATAGAGATACTTCATTCCAGAAAAGATAATTTCGTTTGCAACGGCACCGTGGAGCAGAAGAGCATGCAGTGTCCTGACAACCCCTCACTGGGTGTTCAGTTAGTTTTGACGAGAATTTATGGCGGCGGTTTGTTTGCGATTTGGTTTCTGTACACAGTTTACATCGTTCCTAGACTCTGGCGGTTCCGTAGGAGAGAAAACAGAACTCCACTATGCAGTCTATATCTAGCATATTGTTTACATCTGTTTGCAAAACTTCTCTTCAACGGTGCGATACTTTTCATTTACATTTTCTATGCTCATCGTTCATTCCCGGCCCGTCTGCAATGTGTTCTTCAGAATGGGACACAAAATGCTATTTGTACTGACAAATTCCGTGTGGAGAAATCTGTCATCCAGACTACGCTGCTGTTAGCACTTGCGGTTCTTACATTGTTTTGCCTTGTGGAATTCGCTTACATGTTGCATCTTATAAGGTCGAGAAGCAGAACAGTCTTCATCGGAGACGAAGCTCAACGAACTGAACAGCTCGACAATGGATGCTGGTGCGAGTGTGTAATGCCAACGGATCGACAGTTCAGCCTGTTTCGCCTTCACTTGAGGGAGATATGTCAGGATCCTGTCAATGCATTAAGAATGTACTTTGATGACATGAAGAAGTTCTACTTGGAGAAAACCGAATATATCGATCACTTCTACTTGGAAAACACCAAGGCCTTGAAACTAGACGACATCTTCATAAGACCAGTTTTATCAGAAGCTAGAAGCTCAAACTCTATTATGAGAAATGCATCTGTCCAAAAGGAACTGGAAAACTGCGACGAAATTTCTAGCATTTTGATAACTGGAAAGGCAGGAACTGGGAAAACTACTTTTGCACAGAAAATCGTGAGAAGGTGGGCGAAAGGAGAATGCGCAATTTTGACCCTGACCAAGATTGTCCTTTGGCTGGACTTCACGACTCTGGAAGACACAACTTGTACTGTTTCCCTCGAGGAGTTAATCAGCAGTCAACTTTCTTTGAATCTTCCTAAAGAAGAACTCCTCGATTTTGTGAAAGACAATCCCAAAACGATTCTAATCGTTATTGACAACGTCAGCGAATCACATTTTGATTGTCAAGAGACCGACTTTGCCGACAGTTTTGAAGAAAGAATGCCTTTGTCGGTTATGCTGAAGAAACTTGTTACAGGAAAGATATTGAAGGGTGCTACACTTCTAACGTGTTCCAGACAAACACACAGCAACTCTCCAGATTTTTCCGGCTTTAGAAGTCGAACAAACATCATGGGATTTTCTCCACGGGAAATTAAGGAGTATGTTAAGGTATATTTTGCAAATGACGGTTGTGACAAAGACGAGTTGGCCACATTCGTGTTGGTGGAGAGTTTAACAGACAATACGCTTTCCGTATGTTGTGTCCCATTGCATTGTTTCTACATGTGCTCCTTTATGCAGTGGATCCGTAACTCTCACAGAGCATCTTCATTGGAGGTAGGAGGGGACATTCCAGAGACTGTCACTGAACTTTACAAAGGGATTGTACAAATGAGTATCCAGTTGCAGCGGTCAGCATCTGCACCGCTCAATTTTGATGAAACTGCAGACTTGTTACCTTTACCCGGTGCTCAGGAGAACTCAACAAGGACTTCAAGCTCATCAAAGGGAGCTGCCATGACAGACACTCAAGTTTCAATCCACACTGAATTAGAGTCAAGAACACAGTGTGTTCCTCTTCACTCATTACTCGGGATTCCCACAAAAGTCTGCTTTCTCGCAATGAAAAGTGTCGATGAAGAGAATTTCACCTTTGGTGGTGAAAACCTTCGCTCAATTTTAACGCAGGAAATGATTTCCATCTACTTCAAGCCGATTGCGATGCCGAAGGATTGCGCGGAAACGCATTTCGCCTTTCGAAGTGATTACCTTCAGGCGTTTCTAGCAGCCTGCTTCGTTGTCTCAGACCCTTCACTAAAGAGGTTTGGAAGCTTGGTCGAGCAAGTTAAAGAAGGCGATTCAAGTAGGCGAGACGACATGCTTCAGTTTGCCTGCGGTCTTTTATTTGGCGAATCACAGGCTTCCGACAAGAAGAAGAGAGAAGCTATTCATCTTGTCACGGAACTAGCCAGCGTATTTCAACCTGGCAAAAGGAGACAAAAGGAACTGCAAATTGTTATGATCAAGTGTGTTGCCGAGGTTAAAAATGAGAAACTGTCACGTAAAGTAGCAAGTAAGATAATCCCTTCTGTGGGGTTTCCTTGCTGCGATGTTGGAGTTGAGGAATGCTCTGCTCTTGCGCGTGTGCTTGGCGTCTCTCCATTTGCGTCCATCAGGCTTGTCGATTTATCGGATAACAAGATCAGTGTCATGGGCACTCGACAGCTGACTCAGAAGTTGCTGCTTCCTGGTAAAGGCCCAACCGAGGAGTTAAATCTGAAGGGAAACATGTTGGAAGATGAGGGACTCGAGGAATTGACCGAAGCTCTCAAGAAGAAGGAATGTCGACTGAAGATCCTAAACGTAGCTGCAAATGACATTACAAGCTCAGGTGTGTCGAAGCTATCTTCAGCACTTGAATCAAACACATGTTTGGAGGAACTGAACCTTAGCTCCAATGAGATCTGCAGTCAAGGAGTTGCGCAACTTTCCACGGTTCTCCGGAAAGAGAAGAGTAAAATCACAAGGTTAAATCTCTCCTGCAACAAGCTTGGAGATGACGGGGTTCCTTTTTTGGTGTCAGTTCGACAAACCTCGCTCAATCTGGCGTGGAACAACATTGGCATCGAAGGCCTTCGTTCACTGATCTCCATATTTCATACCTTGCAGAACCTGGAGCAACTTGATTTAAGTGGAAATATCATTGAGGCAGTTGGGGTGGAGGCTCTGTTACCCTGCTTAATGGTTCCAAGTTGCAAACTAAAGTGCCTTGAACTAAACCACTGCAAATTAGAAGATGAGGGAGTCATCCATTGTGTAAAAGTGTTAACTTTTCCGCAAAATCAAATGACATGTTTAGGCCTCGCTGGTAACAGCATCACAAACGAAGGAGTTCGGAAGATAGCAAAAGCCCTTAGTTCTCCAGAATGTAAGGTGAAAAGTCTAAACCTAAGCTGCAACGTCATTGGGGACGAGGGAGTAGAAAACCTTTCACTAAGTTTGGGTAGCCCAAACTGCAACCTTCAAGAACTTGATTTGAGTCATAATCAAATTGAAAGCAAAGGCTGCAAGAGTTTGGCTGCAGCAATCAGAAAGCGCAACTGTTTGGAGCGATTAGATCTCGATGGCAACCATGTCGGTGACGAAGGAGCGACGCAATTACTGTCAGCACTCAGGATCCATAACTGTAAGCTTCACAGTTTGATGTTGGATGGAAACGAAATTGGTGACGGAGGGATCGCTGTCCTGCCGCATGCATTCAGAAGCCCCCACTGCAAGCTGGGCCGTCTTCACTTAGGAAGAAACTTGATCAGTCCTTACAGCCTTGAAACTTTTAACGAGGCATTGAAGAGTCCCTTCTGTCACTTGGAACAACTGATTTTGAGAGACCCTGCTTTAAGTGAATCATTTGAGGCAAAGAAAAGCACCACAGGCACTAAGCTGACTTAAAACTTTCCTGTACCAAAAACGTTTGTATTATCCCTCTTGACAGATGGTCTGGATAGGGGTTATCATTTAACCTTTGTCTCGACCATCAATAGAAGTCTCAGTCCACTTGTCAGCTACGCGTAAATTTTGCAGATCCCAGATCTCCCATTTCTAAGCTGGCACTTAAAATTTTGCCCATTTCTCAGTTAACAGTTTCAAAACCGAATCCAGACCATCTTCACAAGAGACCAAATTTGGAAGTTTTGTTAAGTAAATCTTTAATTTGAAATACATATAGTGAAAGAAAAACGACAAGATCAGGTATTTGATCAATAATTGTTTCATATTTTTTTGGCTACGATATTGAACAGTGACTATAAAAATAAGTTTAGGTTGTGTGCTCGGTTGGTTCTTACTTTTCCCGGCTTGTTAGAACTTTTAACATTTTTAATAATTAGCGAATGTAAGGTTTTTTGAGATCAGTCAAGGCTGATAAGATTTGTAGAGACCTTGATGATTCCATTATTCTATTTTTCTTATAGAGCGTTTTCATGTGACGTCACAGCAGCCATATTGGTGTTCCAAAACAATGAAACGGCGGCAATGTTGGTGTACCAAACCAGACCTGTGGGAGTTAAATTCTTTTCTCATGTAAACACTTTCTTTTGTTCCAATAAATTTGCATGGCTGCTGGCCACGTTAGTGAAAACGCTTCATGATAAAACTGCCTTAAATAACAGCTAACGTTCTGTACATATGTTGTGCCGAACACAATCGAAAAACATTTTCAGTTCGTTGTGTGAATGTGTAGAAGATGTCCAGACATCAAGCAAGATCCTTGTAATGCAGATAACATTAATGATCATCAGCATTATTCCTTTGCTGTCGCTTGCGTTGATATTCAGAATTGTGAAAATGTGAAATTTACAAATTGACGTCAGTTTTTCATGCGTCCGTCCTGTTATTGATCACGAATTTCGTCATAACATTGTCAAAGTTGTGGATCCGCAGACTACTTTTGACAATGTTATGACGAAATTCATTGTCAATAACAGGACAAACCCATGAAAAACTGACGTCAATTTGTTTTTTTTACGATAACAAATTGTCAAATTGTCCGCTTTCGCTCGTTGACGCATCGCATAAATTATGAATTCATTTGTCTGTCCGCTTATTGACAATGAAAATTAGCCAATAAGCGCGGGAGAATTTCTGCAGTTATCGTAAAGATAGTGACTGCAATTTTCAAAACTGGTAATTGTCTTGGTGAGATCATTTCTTACATTTAGAAGAAGTATGACCTCAGTCATCAAAATCGTGTTAGCGTACAACGTTTTTGAACTTATTACATGAAAAACCCTACATCCTACAAAAGATCCATTGTTTGGAATCTTTTAGAACCATCCGCTGTCAGCCCGCCAGAGATCATGCTAAAAGGGCAGAAAACAGCCTCCCGCCCTCAGAAACTTGAACTTTCGTGAAGAGTCACCGCAAGTGGGTCCCCAAATTGACTGTGATTTCGTCTTTTATTGATTTTATTCATATCTTTTTTGCATTTTTCAATTTTTTATTATCATATTGACATTTTTCGGCACGGCCCAATAAGCTCTATTAGCTTTAAAACCCACCGTGTTCAAATAAAAGATGTTGTTGTTGTTGTTGTAGAAATGACCAACTTGAAGTAAAGGGTGCTTTCCATTATGCCAAACCGACCGGTCAGAAACCAGTGGGAATACCCGAGGAAAATGGAACGACAGTTTCCGATCAAACCGGGGCAACCAAGAGGAATGTCTTACCATTTTTCATTCCTTTTCCGAATTCCCTACATAAGCGAAGAGAAGTACGGCAATGAACCCGTTTGTCAAAATTCGGTCGGAATATTCCGACCGAAATAAGTGGACCACCTCCAGAGGTGATCGCGAATATTCCCGTGACCTTTCCATTTGACTTTCCGGAATTTTTGGCATAATGGAAAGTACCCAAAGTTTTGAAAGGTTACAATTTCTGGTAACTAATTAATCCTAGTGCAGCTTAAATTATGTTCCCAAATCTTTTACATTGGTAATTTATTAGGTATTGAGAAGTAGCTTACCCGGCATGCTCTTTTGTCTCTGACGGCCAATACTGTGTGCTGTTAGTAGTGTAAAACGAGACTGCGGACCGTGGTAAAATGAAGACCAAAGGTAAAATGCAGACTGTCGACTTTTTAACTGAATCATGTTTCCATTTATGTCATTGAAAGCTCACCATAAACAGCCTAACCGGAGCGTTATTCAGGCTAACCTGACTGACGTTCAGGCTAAACCGAGTGAAAGTTTTTATATTTTAATTTTCTTAACGGATGCGAGGAATCCCTGTACAAACTAAACCAGCATCACGTGGATTTTACAAAACGACACAAATAAATTTCAGATCACTCTCAGTCAGAATTGTCGACCTATTGTAGCTCCTGGGGTTTTTCTTCTTCCCACCCTTCAAGAGCGAGGCTGCTAATATCCTAAATTCGCTAACTGGAGGCTGGAAAAAGATCTTTTCAACCTGCGAAGGCACGGTTTTCACTTGTTTATATTCAGCCAAATCCAGGTTACTATTGTCGAACCAAAGACAACGAGATCACGTTCCTTTACTCCGAGTTAGAGCAAAAGGAGTACCTCGCTCCAAAATGGTCCTGTTCTTTCCATTATTCCTTCAATAGCCAATAATAATCATCATCATGGCTAAACAAGTAAATGAGCAACCTCATTCAGGCTCTCAGAAAGCCTGGGAACGAGATTAGTAAATGATTTTACTTCAAGCCTCCCATTCGCTGAAACGGGTCACGTGGTACAATCTTCCCAGTCCACACTCGCCAAAAAGCCATCAAGAAATCAAGAGAAACAACCCTCCACTGGTGTAAACCAGTTTTAGTTTATTCTCAAGACTTGCAGACTGCTAGTACTAAAATATAACTGTATTTCATGATCCTGATATTTGATTACATATACATTAAAGATAACAAAATTGTTGGTTTCCATATTTTACAAATGATATACAGTACGGAAAAACAAAAAAAATCTTGTTCTCATTTGTGAATAAATATAGAGATACTGCCTGTGAGGTGCTCCTTTGCAACTTGTACGAGGCAAATTATCCCACATAGTAACAGCTATTAAATTCCGCTGTCATTTTAAGCTATCATTCGACGCACAACCTAGTCTGTTGCTTACTTACCAGATGCATTAGCAATGAACGCAGTTTCAAATCTATAAAAGTCCAATCGTTGTAGATATGTTCAATATCAAGTATACGACTAACTTTAAGGAATTACAGCCAGTAAAAACACGGATAGCATACATTGAGATCACTAACAAGTTCAAGTCTTGAGGCGTGATACAAAAATGTCTTAGACAAGCTTCGCATAGTAGAGATAAATATTACACGATGAGTAGTTGGGTATGTACTACAAATTCATTTGCTTCCCGTTATTGCCTGAAGTCTCGATAAAGAACATCCTTAGCAAAGAAGCATACAAATGTCTCCACCTTGTTCAATGCTTCCAAAAATTCATTCCACCATATAAATGAACTATAACGTCCAAGGGCTTGTCAGAGTGCCCGCTTCAATATATAACAAGCTATTCTACTTATTTACGTATAAAAAAGCATTATAATGTTAATTTATTTCACGACGCTAGGGTACAGTTGCAGGAGTCTGTGAAGTTTGGAACCAGGCTTCATTATATTCCAAAACTTTACGGACTTGACCAAGTGACATACAACCCAAAGCCCAAGCAATCTCCTCCTAGTGAGTTAGTACAGTGAAACATATTAAATGCTAGTTTTCTGTCCCCCGTTACATGGCCAAGATATGGAGAGAAAATGCTGTGTAGACTTAACCTGTATTAATGATTGAACTTACACATACGAAAAACTGTGTGTTCTCGATACTCAGGAAATGATAAATGAATTTCTTTGCAATGTTGAGCTTTAGCACTCTAGGAAGTGAAAGTATTAAGGTCTACAGGATCAGACCATGTTCAATGCCTAGTATTAACAGAAAAGCAAGCGGACGAAAGAGATCAATTTCTGCCTCGTAAATTATGTCTTATCTTGCTATTCAAAATTCTGTACAAATCAGAAGCTTGACCAAGATTTACTGGACACTTAAAAAAATTCTTCTGCATCACTTTCTTCACTGACGAGAAAAACAAATTGAGATTTAAGCCAAAGACGTCCCACACTGATGGCGTAGGTATCCAGTAGCGTCTCTGATTGGTTGAGCTCCAGTTTAACCATTAACAAACCCTGTACGGGCCTCTGCAGGATTACGTCATCAGTATGAGATTTTTATTTCAGATCTCGAAAGTCTCTCCCTCAGTAGCGACTAAAATCCTACCACAAACGATTACAACCTGATTCAATGGGTGGAAAAAATACCAACTATACCATCAAATTTACTCACAACTATGAAAACTGTACTTAGTACCTAATACTTAAATTACACCAATGACAAAAATTCACTAATCACGTACCAAGCTAAATATGGTCAAACTTTGTGACGTAATAATTTTATACCTCCTTCACGAGAAGGTATTCTGAATTCATTTCAACTCGAAACAGTACAATAGTTACTTCAATTCATTACAAAATTTTATTAAACCACGCTCGCGACTCTCTCAAAATGGATGCTAGTAGCCTTGGTTGAGTTGTGTGATACCAATTTTCACCTTTACTCAATCAAAAAAGAAAACCAAACAACAATTTCCTTTTCTCGAAAATGGATTATTTTAGGTAACAAAGACAGAGAGTTATAAAATTTATATGACTATAAAAAATAAAATTTGACAAGGGCAAACAACAGAGAGATCACATCGAGGTTCTTCAGTAGCATTGAACAATCGAACAACCTCTGAAAACGGGTAAAACTGATCTCAAAGACTACTAGCAGCACATGCTGGACGGAGCGTGAACAATTTCAATTAATTAATTTATTATTCTGATGGAATTAATCATATTCACAGGTCAGGCATTGCAAATTACATTATACAAAACGCTCGAGGTATTTCATCTTTACACAAGCCCAAGAACATTTGCTGTGGCCAATCTCGAGGAATCTCAGACCAATTCCTTAATAAATCTTTTGTTACAATTCCATAAAATTAGGTACTAAAACGACTAGTATAGTTTACAATACCAATACCCTTGTCTAAATGAAAAAATAAATTTGTATTTATAATTTAAGCATACTTGATATATTGGTTAATTTTAGTAAACCATTCATATTGGACACCTGTAGAGAACAAGACGGAAAATACTGTCCTTAGCTAAATTTTTCACAAAGTTATCCACCCATGAAATCAAAGCAATAAAATCCACTTAGTGATCCCATAAATTAGACCGTCTTTAACCCTTTACTCCCTAGGAGTGCCATTTGGTACACAACAGCATAACTTTGTGAATATTTGAGAGATTTCTATGAATTTTTGCCCTGAAAATTGTTTTGTAAAGATCTGCTCATTCAAGGCATAAAATTGTGACCCCCTCCTATCTGAGATATGGTTGACCACCACCATAATTTTACAATTTCTTTTTTTTTTTGATGCACCTGGAATGCAAGACTTGTTTCACACCATGCTATGCACTAAGACCTGCTAAATAAGCTACAGTTCAGGGGCATACCTATGATATTTGAGAATTGATACGTGTTGGAAGCTTTTCAGTTTCACATTTCAAAACAATTTCTCTCAAAATGACTACCTCCTTCATAGCTGCTGATGTCAGTTCTTAAATAAGCTGATCAGTGGCTTTCAAATGGTATACAGCGGTTTTCAATTGAGTGTCGTAAAACCAAAACCAAACCAATTTCTTACCAATTAGACTACTCAGCCA